>NW_021941452.1:268673-301173 GCF_902148855.1 Sphaeramia orbicularis | reverse complement strand
TGTCCATCAGTCTGTCCATCAGTCTGTCCATCTCTGTCCATCAGTCTGTCCATCAGTCTGTCCATCTCTGTCCATCAGTCTGTGTCCATCAGTCTGTCCATCAGTCTGTCCATCAGTCTGTCCATCTCTGTCCATCAGTCTGTGTCCATCTCTGTCCATCAGCCTGTGTCCATCAGTCTGTCCATCAGTCTGTCCATCTCTGTCCATCAGTCTGTCCATCTCTGTCCATCAGTCTGTCCATCAGTCTGTCCATCTCTGTCCATCAGTCTGTCCATCAGTCTGTCCATCTCTGTCCATCAGTCTGTCCATCTCTGTCCATCAGTCTGTCCATCAGTCTGTCCATCTCTGTCCATCAGTCTGTCCATCAGTCTGTCCATCAGTCTGTGTCCATCTCTGTCCATCAGCCTGTGTCCATCAGTCTGTCCATCAGTCTGTCCATCTCTGTCCATCAGTCTGTCCATCTCTGTCCATCAGTCTGTCCATCAGTCTGTCCATCAGTCTGTCCATCTCTGTCCATCAGTCTGTGTCCATCAGTCTGTCCATCAGTCTGTCCATCAGTCTGTCCATCTCTGTCCATCAGTCTGTGTCCATCAGTCTGTCCATCAGTCTGTCCATCAGTCTGTCCATCTCTGTCCATCAGCCTGTGTCCATCAGTCTGTCCATCAGTCTGTCCATCTCTGTCCATCAGTCTGTCCATCTCTGTCCATCAGTCTGTCCATCAGTCTGTCCATCTCTGTCCATCAGTCTGTCCATCAGTCTGTCCATCTCTGTCCATCAGTCTGTCCATCAGTCTGTCCATCTCTGTCCATCAGTCTGTCCATCTCTGTCCATCAGTCTGTCCATCAGTCTGTGTCCATCAGTCTGTCCATCAGTCTGTCCATCTCTGTCCATCAGTCTGTCCATCTCTGTCCATCAGTCTGTCCATCAGTCTGTGTCCATCAGTCTGTCCATCAGTCTGTCCATCAGTCTGTCCATCTCTGTCCATCAGTCTGTCCATCAGTCTGTCCATCTCTGTCCATCAGTCTGTCCATCAGTCTGTCCATCTCTGTCCATCAGTCTGTCCATCAGTCTGTCCATCTCTGTCCATCAGTCTGTGTCCATCAGTCTGTCCATCAGTCTGTCCATCAGTCTGTCCATCTCTGTCCATCAGTCTGTCCATCAGTCTGTGTCCATCTCTGTCCATCAGCCTGTGTCCATCAGTCTGTCCATCTCTGTCCATCAGTCTGTCCATCAGTCTGTCCATCTCTGTCCATCAGTCTGTCCATCAGTCTGTCCATCTCTGTCCATCAGTCTGTCCATCTCTGTCCATCAGTCTGTCCATCAGTCTGTCCATCTCTGTCCATCAGTCTGTCCATCAGTCTGTCCATCAGTCTGTGTCCATCTCTGTCCATCAGCCTGTGTCCATCAGTCTGTCCATCAGTCTGTCCATCTCTGTCCATCAGTCTGTCCATCTCTGTCCATCTCTGTCCATCAGTCTGTCCATCTCTGTCCATCAGTCTGTCCATCAGTCTGTCCATCTCTGTCCATCAGTCTGTCCATCTCTGTCCATCAGTCTGTCCATCAGTCTGTCCATCTCTGTCCATCAGTCTGTCCATCAGTCTGTCCATCAGTCTGTGTCCATCTCTGTCCATCAGCCTGTGTCCATCAGTCTGTTCATCAGTCTGTCCATCTCTGTCCATCAGTCTGTCCATCTCTGTCCATCAGTCTGTCCATCAGTCTGTCCATCTCTGTCCATCAGTCTGTCCATCAGTCTGTCCATCAGTCTGTCCATCTCTGTCCATCAGTCTGTGTCCATCAGTCTGTCCATCAGTCTGTCCATCAGTCTGTCCATCTCTGTCCATCAGTCTGTGTCCATCAGTCTGTCCATCAGTCTGTCCATCAGTCTGTCCATCTCTGTCCATCAGCCTGTGTCCATCAGTCTGTCCATCAGTCTGTCCATCTCTGTCCATCAGTCTGTCCATCAGTCTGTGTCCATCTCTGTCCATCAGTCTGTCCATCAGTCTGTCCATCTCTGTCCATCAGTCTGTCCATCAGTCTGTCCATCTCTGTCCATCAGTCTGTCCATCAGTCTGTCCATCTCTGTCCATCAGTCTGTGTCCATCAGTCTGTGGACAGGTTGAATCCAGGTGTTTGTTTTCTAACAGGCTCTGGGATCCAAAACAATCAGGACTAATGTCAGAATACAGTTGGATATTATGGGATGGATATCAGTGCATTAGTTGGTTTGGGTTCACTTCTTCTCTTTGTTTCTAAAATGACTCACAAATGGTTTGGACTGAATTTATATCAACATTGATTTTATTTTGTTTTTTTCTCCCTGACTCTGATCTTCACTGTTCCTCCTCTGATCGTCTGTAATATTTTTCTGCTCTGACTGTAAACGATCATCTCCATCTACTGTCATCACATCTGACTGAGGAACAAACATCTGCCATTAAACTACAGTCAAATATGGAGGTTTATCAACTCTATGGACATAAATCTGTGGACACGTCATGTCTCCAGCTGTCAGATGTCCTGTTCAGGAGGATCAGACACACAAACATTAATATTAATAATCAATAGGATATCCATCCCATAATATCCAGCTCTATTCTGACAGTAGTCCTTATAGTTTTGGATCCCAGAGCCTGTTAGAACACAAACACCTGGATTCAACAGGTCCACAGACTGATGGACACAGAGTGGATCAGTTCAATGTGACCTGAGGATAAGGACGTGTTTGAACAGTTTATTTAATGAACAGGAGCGAAGGGAAGGTGTTCAGCGTCTCCAGTCAGAGACCAGTGTTCAGGAAATAAAACAAACAGGTTGTTTAAGTCACTTTATTTATGCAAAACGGAACATTTCACTCATTAGTCAACTCCAATGGAACCTCCAGACAAAAGTAGACAAGTCCTTAAATAATAATAATAATAATAATAATAATAATAATAATAATAATAATAATAATAATAATAATAATAATAAAAGAGTAGAGAAAAGAACATATAGAATTATTAGACTGAAGAAGGTGGTGGAGTACAGAAATAAATACCAGTAAATAAAATACATGGAGCAGCAGGAATTAAGTTTTCATTCAGAGATTTAAAAAAAAGTGTTTTTAAATGGATGTAATAAAGTATAAATTTGAGAAAAATAACAGCTGAATTAGTTTCATGCTGAAGCAGATGAGATGAAAGTCAGGTGACCCTCAGGTGGTGACTTTTCTTTATTTCTGTAACTGATCATTTTGAGTGAAACTGATCATCAAACACCAACCACAGAAGCTGTTGAAATCACACAAGTGTCACATGACGTAGTTTAATCTTCATATTATTAAAATGAAAATCACCATTTTTAAATGTTCATCCACATTTAAAACTGTTGAATGAATTTCATGTAAAACTGTAACAAAGGAATGAATACGGAGAAATAAGTTTGGATCCATTTGTGTCCAAAGAAGAAGACGCAGATCACGTCAAATACGCTGTGAACGTGGAGCGACAGGACGACGCTCACAGTCCGTACTTTGGACAAAGGTTCTTATCGTTAACAAATACTAATGAAATGACCCAAACTAGAACTGTAAAAACATTTTCATTAACTGAAATAAATAAAAACTAGAATTAAAAGAAAAAAAACATAACTAACTGAAACTGTATTGTGTGTTTACTAAACTAACTAAAACGGATAAAATTCTGGATCAAATTCCCTTGGTTTTGGTCTTTGTCAATGTCAGATTGATGTTCAATGGATTTCTTTGTCTCTCTCAGTTTTCTGTGCTGTCACCATACGACACTTTTTGCTCCGTCACTTGTGTTCACTTGTGGTTTCCAGTCGTCTTCTGGTCCCCACTCTACCTGGAAACATGGAGACTAAAGCAGCAGAGTCCTGTCTGGGATTGATTTGAATAGGAGCACAGAGAAGAAGAGAAAAGAGACCACTGAACTACAACTGAACTACAACTGAACTACAACTAAACTACAACTGAACTACAACTGAACTACAACTGAACTACAACTGAACTACAACTAAACTACAACTGAACTACAACTGAACTACAACTAAACTACAACTGAACTACAACTAAACTACAACTGAACTACAACTGAACTACAACTGAACTACAACTAAACTACAACTGAACTACAACTGAACTACAACTAAACTACAACTGAACTACAACTGAACTACAACTGAACTACAACTAAACTAAACTACAACTGAACTACAACTAAACTACAACTAAACTACGACTGAACTACAACTGAACTACAACTGAACTACAACTGAACTACAACTAAACTAAACTACAACTGAACTACAACTGAACTACAACTAAACTACGACTGAACTACAACTGAACTACAACTGAACTACGACTAAACTACGACTGAACTACAACTGAACTACAACTAAACTAAACTACAACTGAACTACAACTGAACTACAACTAAACTACAACTGAACTACAACTAAACTACAACTAAACTACAACTGAGCTACAACTAAACTACAACTGAACTACAACTAAACTACAACTAAACAACAACTGAACTACAACTAAACTACAACTGAACTACAACTGAACTACAACTAAACTACAACTGAACTACAACTGAACTACAACTAAACTACAACTGAACTACAACTGAACTACAACTAAACTACAACTGAACTACAACTGAACTACAACTGAACTACAACTAAACTACAACTGAACTACAACTGAACTACAACTAAACTACAACTAAACTACAACTGAACTACAACTGAACTACAACTAAACTACAACTGAACTACAACTAAACTACAACTGAACTACAACTGAACTACAACTAAACTACAACTGAACTACAACTAAACTACAACTGAACTACAACTGAACTACAACTAAACTACAACTGAACTACAACTGAACTACAACTAAACTACAACTGAACTACAACTGAACTACAACTAAACTAAACTACAACTGAACTACAACTAAACTACAACTAAACTACGACTGAACTACAACTGAACTACAACTGAACTACAACTAAACTAAACTACAACTGAACTACAACTGAACTACAACTAAACTACGACTGAACTACAACTGAACTACAACTGAACTACGACTGAACTACGACTGAACTACGACTAAACTACGACTGAACTACAACTGAACTACAACTAAACTAAACTACAACTGAACTACAACTGAACTACAACTAAACTACAACTGAACTACAACTGAACTACAACTAAACTACAACTAAACTACAACTGAACTACAACTAAACTACAACTGAACTACAACTGAACTACAACTAAACTAAACTACAACTGAACTACAACTAAACTACAACTAAACTACGACTGAACTACAACTGAACTACAACTGAACTACAACTAAACTAAACTACAACTGAACTACAACTGAACTACAACTAAACTACGACTGAACTACAACTGAACTACAACTGAACTACGACTGAACTACGACTGAACTACGACTAAACTACGACTGAACTACAACTGAACTACAACTAAACTAAACTACAACTGAACTACAACTGAACTACAACTAAACTACAACTGAACTACAACTAAACTACAACTGAACTACAACTAAACTACAACTAAACTACAACTGAGCTACAACTAAACTACAACTGAACTACAACTAAACTACAACTAAACAACAACTGAACTACAACTAAACTACAACTGAACTACAACTGAACTACAACTGAACTACAACTAAACTACAACTAAACTACAACTGAACTACAACTGAACTACAACTGAACTACAACTAAACTACAACTGAACTACAACTGAACTACAACTAAACTACAACTGAACTACAACTAAACTACAACTAAACTACAACTAAACTACAACTGAACTACAACTGAACTAAAACTGAACTACAACTGAACTACAACTGAACTACAACTAAACTACAGCTGAACTACAACTAAACTACAACTAAACTACAACTAAACTACAACTGAACTACAACTAAACTAAACTACAACTGAACTACAACTAAACTACAACTAAACTACAACTGAACTACAACTAAACTAAACTACAACTGAACTACAACTAAACTAAACTACAGCTAAACTACAACTAAACTACAACTAAACTACAACTAAACTAAAACTAAACTACAACTAAAACTAAATTAAAAGTAAACTAATTTAAAACTAAGCATTTAGAAAAAAAAAAGAAAACTAATAAAAACTATCAAACCTGCTCTAAAAACAAATTAAAATGAACTGAATTAGAGAAAAAATAGTCAAAAGTAAATCAAACTAAACTAGAATGAAAAATCCTGAACTATTAGAACCTTGGTCTACACGTCATCAGCCTCTGTTCTACTGAACTGTAGAACTTTATCTCATAATCATATGGTTGGATCGTCTTTTCGGACATCTCCATTCCCATCAGTGGCTGACTACCCGCTTACACCAGCAGCATCACAGCCCTGCCTGAAAAACATCTGAAACACACACATACTTCACATACTTCATACTTCATGTACTTCATACTCCACATACTCCACATACTCCACATACTTCAGTACATGTGTATAATACTACTTGCACCGTGTGTGAATTTCAACAGTATTTTTTTCTCAAATTGAATGCAACCATTTTGTTTTGTTGTTGGAAATTAAAAATGTTGCATCATTATTATTTTTAATGACTAGTTAATGAACCAGGTGGTGTATTTGGCCACTGTTGACCCCCCCCCCCCCCCCCATCAGAATACCTCACAGTTAAACTAAGCTGAAAATCTTAGAACAGGACAAAACAAGAGTAGAGAAAAGAACAAATAGAATTATTAGACTGAAGAAGGTGGTGGAGTACAGAAATAAATACCAGTAAATAAAAGTCATGGAGCAGCAGGAATTAAGTTTTCACTCAGAGATTTAAAAAAAAAAAAAAAAGTTTTTAAATGGATGTAATAAAGTGTAAATTTGAGAAAAATAACAGTTGAATTAGTTTCATGCAGAAGCAGATTAGATGAAAGTCAGGTGACCCTCAGGTGGTGACTTTTCTTTATTTCTGTAACTGATCATTTTGAGTGAAACTGATCATCAAACACCAACCACAGAAGCTGTTGAAATCACACAAGTGTCACATGACGTAGTTTAATCTTCATTTTATTAAAATGAAAATCACCATTTTTAAATGTTCATCCACATTTAAAACTGTTGAATGAATTTCATGTAAAACTGTCACAAAGGAATGAATACGGAGAAATAAGTTTGGATCCATTTTCATCCAAAGAAGACGACGCAGATCACGTCAAATACGCTGTGAACGTCAGGACGACGCTCACAATCTGATCAACAAGTATCGATAAGTCAGAACGGAGTCGCCATCATAAATAATAAAGGACTTTTCGATATTGCGTTTGTGAGTTTTGGGAAAATCTTTTTATAATCTGGGATTTTGGTGATGAGCTCCATGACCTGCTGTGGGTTTTTACTGGTGTTCTTGAACACGACGCAGCGGTCGCTACACTTGAACACCAGGTCCCTCAGCTCCTTCTGTCCGTTGACGTACTGGTCCTGGTCGCAGTCTGCCGGCAGGTCGTCTCCGTGCGTCAACAGGATGACGGTTTTGTCTCGGACCCTCCAGCCCATCTTCTCCTCCAGCTCTTCTAATAACGTCCTCTCTCCGTCGGTGAAGCGTCCGGCCCGCATCACCAACAGCACCACGCAGCGCTCTGGATGACAGTACCTCCGACACGCCTCCAGCTCGGCCTCGCCGTTCTCCACTTGGTCGTGAAAAAAGTCCGGGGTGTCGACTATTCGTATTTTGACTCCGAAGGCCTTCAGCGTCACCGCCTCGCACCTGGTGGTCACCGGCACCGACTTGAGCTCGGACTTAAAGCGATGTTTGTACAGTTTGTAGTAGGACAGCGTGGACAGGATGGTGTTGGCCGAGGCGCTCTTTCCGCTGGCCGTCTGTCCCACCAGGACCATGCTGAAGACGTTGTCCGACTGTCCTGCAGGTTTCACATCTGAAAGACAGACACCGCAAAGACTTCAGACCACAGGGGGGTCAAACCCATGTTAGGTCAGGGCTAGGGATGAACCGGTCCAAGACCAGTACCGGGCACTGGCTTCCATACTCAGTGTGCGTTCTTGTACTTGTACTCGTAAAAGTAATCTGATACAAATGCACTGATACCTCTTACGGCCGCGTGCCATTCCCAGTTCAGCGCAGCAGGTACGAGAAGAAGGAAGAATGTGTGTGAGTGTGAAGAGTGTGGAGATGGAACCGAATAAATGAGGCTGATCAGAGTCAGGCTGACTGACAGTACCGTCCAGACACAGACAGGTACAGACGCAGCCTTCTGTCTGTAATCTGAGTACTTTCATCTGTTTTCCAGCTGATGGAGGATGAGTACCCAGACAGAGAATACCAGCAGAACTGAGGAGGTAGAGGATCTGTTCAAAGAGAAAAACTACTGACACATGTACGACAAGTACCCAGAAAAACTACTGACACATTTAGGACAACTACCCAGAAAAACTACTGACACATTTAGGACAACTACCCAGAAAAACTACTGACACATTTAGGACAACTACCCAGAAAAACTACTGACACATTTAGGACAAGTACCCAGAAAAACTACTGACACATTTAGGACCACTACCCAGAAAAACTACTGACACATTTAGGACAACTACCCAGAAAAACTACCGACACATTTAGGACAACTACCCAGAAAAACTACCGACACATTTAGGACAAGTACCCAGAAAAACTACTGACACATGTAGGAAAAGTACCCAGAAAAACTACTGACACATGTAGGAAAAGTACCCAGAACAACTACCGACACATTTAGGACCACTACCCAGAAAAACTACCGACACATTTAGGACAACTACCCAGAAAAACTACCGACACATTTAGGACAACTACCCAGAAAAACTACTGACACATTTAGGACAAGTACCCAGAAAAACTACTGACACATGTAGGAAAAGTACCCAGAAAAACTACTGACACATTTAGGACAACTACCCAGAAAAACTACTGACACATTTAGGACAAGTACCCAGAAAAACTACTGACACATTTAGGACCACTACCCAGAAAAACTACCGACACATTAAGGACAACTACCCAGAAAAACTACCGACACATGTACGACAGCTACCCAGAAAAACTACTGACACATGTACGACAGCTACCCAGAAAAACTACCGACACATTTAGGACAACTACCCAGAAAAACTACCGACACATTTAGGACCACTACCCAGAAAAACTACCGACACATGTACGACAGCTACCCAGAAAAACTACAGACACATTTAGGACAACTACCCAGAAAAACTACTGACACATTTAGGACAAGTACCCAGAAAAACTACTGACACATGTACGACAAGTACCCAGAAAAACTACTGACACATTTAGGACAACTACCCAGAAAAACTACCGACACATTTAGGACAACTACCCAGAAAAACTACCGACACATGTACGACAGCTACCCAGAAAAACTACTGACACATGTACGACAGCTACCCAGAAAAACTACCGACACATTTAGGACAACTACCCAGAAAAACTACCGACACATTTAGGACCACTACCCAGAAAAACTACCGACACATGTACGACAGCTACCCAGAAAAACTACAGACACATTTAGGACAACTACCCAGAAAAACTACTGACACATTTAGGACAAGTACCCAGAAAAACTACTGACACATGTACGACAAGTACCCAGAAAAACTACTGACACATTTAGGACAACTACCCAGAAAAACTACCGACACATTTAGGACAACTACCCAGAAAAACTACCGACACATTTAGGACAAGTACCCAGAAAAACTACTGACACATTTAGGAAAAGTACCCAGAAAAACTACTGACACATGTAGGAAAAGTACCCAGAAAAACTACTGACACATGTAGGAAAAGTACCCAGAACAACTACCGACACATTTAGGACCACTACCCAGAAAAACTACCGACACATTTAGGACAACTACCCAGAAAAACTACCGACACATTTAGGACAACTACCCAGAAAAACTACTGACACATTTAGGACAAGTACCCAGAAAAACTACTGACACATGTAGGAAAAGTACCCAGAAAAACTACTGACACATTTAGGACAACTACCCAGAAAAACTACTGACACATTTAGGACAAGTACCCAGAAAAACTACTGACACATTTAGGACCACTACCCAGAAAAACTACCGACACATTTAGGACAACTACCCAGAAAAACTACCGACACATGTACGACAGCTACCCAGAAAAACTACTGACACATGTACGACAGCTACCCAGAAAAACTACCGACACATTTAGGACAACTACCCAGAAAAACTCCCGACACATTTAGGACAACTACCCAGAAAAACTACCGACACATGTACGACAGCTACCCAGAAAAACTACAGACACATTTAGGACAACTACCCAGAAAAACTACCGACACATTTAGGACAACTACCCAGAAAAACTACCGACACATGTACGACAGCTACCCAGAAAAACTACTGACACATGTACGACAGCTACCCAGAAAAACTACTGACACATTTAGGACCACTACCCAGAAAAACTACTGACACATTTAGGACAACTACCCAGAAAAACTACCGACACATTTAGGACAAATACCCAGAAAAACTACCGACACATTTAGGACAACTACCCAGAAAAACTACCGACACATGGACGACAGCTACCCAGAAAAACTACCGACACATTTAGGACAACTACCCAGAAAAACTACTGACACATTTAGGACAACTACCCAGAAAAACTACCGACACATTTAGGACAACTACCCAGAAAAACTACTGACACATTTAGGACAACTACCCAGAAAAACTACCGACACATTTAGGACAACTACCCAGATAAACTACTGACACATTTAGGACAACTACCCAGAAAAACTACCGACACATTTAGGACAACTACCCAGATAAACTACCGACACATTTAGGACAACTACCCAGAAAAACTACTGACACATGTACGACAGCTACCCAGAAAAACTACCGACACATTTAGGACAACTACCCAGAAAAACTACCGACACATTTAGGACAACTACCCAGAAAAACTACTGACACATGTACGACAGCTACCCAGAAAAACTACTGACACATGTACGACAGCTACCCAGAAAAACTACCGACACATTTAGGACAACTACCCAGAAAAACTACCGACACATTTAGGACAACTACCCAGAACAACTACCGACACATGTACGACAGCTACCCAGAAAAACTACCGACACATTTAGGACAACTACCCAGAAAAACTACTGACACATTTAGGACAACTACCCAGAAAAACTACTGACACATTTAGGACAACTACCCAGAAAAACTACTGACACATTTAGGACAACTACCCAGAAAAACTACTGACACATGTACGACAGCTACCCAGAAAAACTACCGACACATTTAGGACAACTACCCAGAAAAACTACCGACACATTTAGGACAACTACCCAGAAAAACTACTGACACATGTACGACAGCTACCCAGAAAAACTACCGACACATTTAGGACAACTACCCAGAAAAACTACCGACACATTTAGGACAACTACCCAGAAAAACTACCGACACATTTAGGACAACTACCCAGAAAAACTACCGACACATTTAGGACAACTACCCAGAAAAACTACTGACACATTTAGGACAACTACCCAGAAAAACTACCGACACATTTAGGACAACTACCCAGAAAAACTACCGACACATTTAGGACAACTACCCAGAAAAACTACCGACACATTTAGGACAACTACCCAGATAAACTACTGACACATTTAGGACAACTACCCAGAAAAACTACCGACACATTTAGGACAACTACCCAGATAAACTACTGACACATTTAGGACAACTACCCAGAAAAACTACTGACACATGCACGACAGCTACCCAGAAAAACTACCGACACATTTAGGACAACTACCCAGAAAAACTACCGACACATTTAGGACAACTACCCAGAAAAACTACCGACACATGTACGACAGCTACCCAGAAAAACTACAGACACATTTAGGACAACTACCCAGAAAAACTACCGACACATTTAGGACAACTACCCAGAAAAACTACCGACACATGTACGACAGCTACCCAGAAAAACTACTGACACATGTACGACAGCTACCCAGAAAAACTACCGACACATGTAGGACAAGTACCCAGAAAAACTACTGACACATTTAGGACCACTACCCAGAAAAACTACTGACACATTTAGGACAACTACCCAGAAAAACTACCGACACATTTAGGACAACTACCCAGAAAAACTACCGACACATTTAGGACAACTACCCAGAAAAACTACCGACACATGTACGACAGCTACCCAGAAAAACTACCGACACATTTAGGACAACTACCCAGAAAAACTACTGACACATTTAGGACAACTACCCAGAAAAACTACTGACACATTTAGGACAACTACCCAGAAAAACTACCGACACATTTAGGACAACTACCCAGATAAACTACTGACACATTTAGGACAACTACCCAGAAAAACTACCGACACATTTAGGACAACTACCCAGATAAACTACCGACACATTTAGGACAACTACCCAGAAAAACTACTGACACATGTACGACAGCTACCCAGAAAAACTACCGACACATTTAGGACAACTACCCAGAAAAACTACCGACACATTTAGGACAACTACCCAGAAAAACTACTGACACATGTACGACAGCTACCCAGAAAAACTACTGACACATGTACGACAGCTACCCAGAAAAACTACCGACACATTTAGGACAACTACCCAGAAAAACTACCGACACATTTAGGACAAGTACCCAGAACAACTACCGACACATGTACGACAGCTACCCAGAAAAACTACCGACACATTTAGGACAACTACCCAGAAAAACTACTGACACATTTAGGACAACTACCCAGAAAAACTACTGACACATTTAGGACAACTACCCAGAAAAACTACTGACACATTTAGGAAAACTACCCAGAAAAACTACTGACACATTTAGGACAACTACCCAGAAAAACTACTGACACATTTAGGACAACTACCCAGAAAAACTACTGACACATGTACGACAGCTACCCAGAAAAACTACCGACACATTTAGGACAACTACCCAGAAAAACTACTGACACATGTACGACAGCTACCCAGAAAAACTACTGACACATGTACGACAGCTACCCAGAAAAACTACCGACACATTTAGGACAACTACCCAGAAAAACTACCGACACATTTAGGACAACTACCCAGAACAACTACCGACACATGTACGACAGCTACCCAGAAAAACTACCGACACATTTAGGACAACTACCCAGAAAAACTACTGACACATTTAGGACAACTACCCAGAAAAACAACTGACACTGTTAGGACAACTACCCAGAAAAATGACTGACACTGTTAGGAACACTACCCAGAAAAACAACTGACACTGTTAGGACAACTACCCAGAAAAACGACTGACACTGTTAGGACAACTACCCAGAAAAACTACTGACACTGTACGACAGCTACCCAGAAAAACTACCGACACATTTAGGACAACTACCCAGAAAAACTACCGACACATTTAGGACAACTACCCAGAAAAACTACTGACACATGTACGACAGCTACCCAGAAAAACTACCGACACATTTAGGACAACTACCCAGAAAAACTACCGACACATTTAGGACAACTACCCAGAAAAACTACCGACACATTTAGGACAACTACCCAGAAAAACTACCGACACATTTAGGACAACTACCCAGAAAAACTACCGACACATTTAGGACAACTACCCAGAAAAACTACTGACACATTTAGGACAACTACCCAGAAAAACTACTGACACATTTAGGACAACTACCCAGAAAAACTACTGACACATTTAGGAAAACTACCCAGAAAAACTACTGACACATTTAGGACAACTACCCAGAAAAACTACTGACACATTTAGGACAACTACCCAGAAAAACTACTGACACATGTACGACAGCTACCCAGAAAAACTACCGACACATTTAGGACAACTACCCAGAAAAACTACCGACACATTTAGGACAACTACCCAGAAAAACTACCGACACATTTAGGACAACTACCCAGAAAAACTACCGACACATTTAGGACAACTACCCAGAAAAACTACTGACACATTTAGGACAACTACCCAGAAAAACTACTGACACATTTAGGACAACTACCCAGAAAAACTACTGACACTGTTAGGAAAACTACCCAGAAAAACTACTGACACTGTTAGGACAACTACCCAGAAAAACTACTGACACTGTTAGGACAACTACCCAGAAAAACTACTGACACATGTACGACAGCTACCCAGAAAAACTACCGACACATTTAGGACAACTACCCAGAAAAACTACCGACACATTTAGGACAACTACCCAGAAAAACTACTGACACATGTACGACAGCTACCCAGAAAAACTACCGACACATTTAGGACAACTACCCAGAAAAACTACCGACACATTTAGGACAACTACCCAGAAAAACTACCGACACATTTAGGACAACTACCCAGAAAAACTACCGACACATTTAGGACAACTACCCAGAAAAACTACCGACACATTTAGGACAACTACCCAGAAAAACTACTGACACATTTAGGACAACTACCCAGAAAAACTACCGACACATTTAGGACAACTACCCAGAAAAACTACCGACACATTTAGGACAACTACCCAGAAAAACTACCGACACATTTAGGACAACTACCCAGATAAACTACTGACACATTTAGGACAACTACCCAGAAAAACTACCGACACATTTAGGACAACTACCCAGATAAACTACTGACACATTTAGGACAACTACCCAGAAAAACTACTGACACATGCACGACAGCTACCCAGAAAAACTACCGACACATTTAGGACAACTACCCAGAAAAACTACCGACACATTTAGGACAACTACCCAGAAAAACTACTGACACATTTAGGACAACTTCCCAGAAAAACTACTGACACATTTAGGACAACTACCCAGAAAAACTACTGACACATTTAGGACAACTACCCAGAAAAACTACTGACACATGTACGACAGCTACCCAGAAAAACTACCGACACATTTAGGACAACTACCCAGAAAAACTACCGACACATTTAGGACAACTACCCAGAAAAACTACTGACACATGTACGACAGCTACCCAGAAAAACTACCGACACATTTAGGACAACTACCCAGAAAAACTACCGACACATTTAGGACAACTACCCAGAAAAACTACCGACACATTTAGGACAACTACCCAGAAAAACTACTGACACATTTAGGACAACTACCCAGAAAAACTACTGACACATTTAGGACTACTACCCAGAAAAACTACCAACACATTTAGGACAACTACCCAGAAAAACTACTGACACATTTAGGACAACTACCCAGAAAAACTACTGACACATTTAGGACAACTACCCAGAAAAACTACTGACACATGTACGACAACTACCCAGAAAAACTACCGACACATTTAGGACAACTACCCAGAAAAACTACCGACACATTTAGGACAACTACCCAGAAAAACTACTGACACATGTACGACAGCTACCCAGAAAAACTACCGACACATTTAGGACAACTACCCAGAAAAACTACCGACACATTTAGGACAACTACCCAGAAAAACTACCGACACATTTAGGACCACTACCCAGAAAAACTACCGACACATTTAGGACAACTACCCAGAAAATCTACCGACACATTTAGGACAACTACCCAGATAAACTACTGACACATTTAGGACAACTACCCAGATAAACTACTGACACATTTAGGACAACTACCCAGATAAACAACTGACACATTTAGGACAACTACCCAGATAAACTACTGACACATTTAGGACAACTACCCAGATAAACTACTTACACATTTAGGACAACTACCCAGAAAAACTACTGACACATTTAGGACAACTACCCAGAAAAACTACCGACACATTTAGGACAACTACCCAGAAAAACTACTGACACATTTAGGACAACTACCTAGAAAAACTACTGACACATTTAGGACAACTACCCAGAAAAACTACCGACACATTTAGGACAACTACCCAGAAAAACTACTGACACATTTAGGACTACTACCTAGAAAAACTACTGACACATTTAGGACCACTACCCAGGGCAGGGCCGGTTCCCATCCTACTGATAATACTATGGGGGTAGGTAGCGGTGCGGACCTCCACCAGTGGAAGTGAAAACCAAACTTGTGTGTCATTTGTCTTTTCTCTTCCTGCTGAAGTTAAACTTTTAAACCTTACAGTGAAAACGCTGCAGCATTAGTATCACAGTAGTGTTCCCTCTGTCGTCTACAGGTTTATTACTGACTTTCTTCTAAAAAACTTTCCTCTTCTTCGTGGTATTTGTCCAGTATGGTTAATTCAGAGCGGCACCCCCTGGTGGATTAACTGACAAACACTCATTCCAACACATTAAATGTCAGTAGCAGCACTTTGTTCCAGTCAGACTAATGACAACGACAGTAAAGCACATTTACAAAAGGAACTAACAACTGGAATGGGATTACTAAGGACTAGGATCAGTACTCGGTAACAGAGAGTACTCAAATGGAAGTACTTGAACTCGTACTCGGTCTGGAAAACAGTGGTATGGGTGCATCCCTGTTCAGGGGCCATATTCAGCTAAATTAGATCTGCAGTGGGCCAAACCAGTAAAATAATAACATAATAATATATGAATCATGTAAGTTCCAAACTGTTCTCTATGTTTAAGAGTGAAAAAGGTAAATTTACATCATGAACAGGTTTACACCTACAAACTATCCTTTCAAACAATGTGAAGAACCTGAACAAACTGAAAAATCAGTGTAATTTTAACAATATTCTGCCTCAGTTTATCATTTACACATGTACATTATAACTTACAAATAGATAAAACATTTAATAACAGACAGAATATTATTAAAATTGTACTGACTTCTCTTAAGACATTTCAGGTTGTTCATATTTGATCAGGTTGTTCACATTTTTTGCGAAATTATACTTTGTTTTAGTGTAAATACATGAAAATATTTGCATTTACAAATAGAAAAATGTGAAGTTGTCATTATTTGTATGTTATTCTGACAGTATTTGACTGGTCCTGCCCACTTCAGATTGAATTGGTCTGAATGTGGAACCTGAACTAAAAGGATTGTTCATATCTTCAGTGTAATTTTTGCATTTCATAAATTCCTCCCAGGGGCCGGACTGGACCCTTTGGTGGGCCGGATTTGGCCCCTGGGCCGCATGTTTGACACCTGTGCTGTAGCATTTTGAACAGACAACAGCTTGTAGTTCCTTAAATCAGAGGGAGTGGTGGAAGTACCTGTGGTGCATTCAGGTGCTGATTGTTCAGGTCCATCTGCAGTCTGGGAGGAGGCGGGACCACCGGCCACTTCGCCGTCTGTCAAAGTGGGACAACATGCACATGTTAATGTTGTAGAAGACCACCGCAGTACGATAGTTCACCCAACTGGTCTTTCTGTGTTTCTGAGCAGTGTGTGAAGACCAAGGTTATTATCGTTAACAAAATGAGGAAAACTAGAATTGTAAAAACATTTTCATGAACTGAAATAAATAAAAACTATAATTAAAAGAAAAAAAGATAACTAACTGAAACTGTGTTGTGTGTTTATAAAACTAACTAAAATGGATAAAAATTATGGATAAAATTCCCTTAGTTTTTGTCTTTGTCAACGTCGGATTAATACGAAATCGATTTATTTCACTCAAGCAATTTTAGCTAGCAGCACCAAATGATATTTGACGGTCCGTCACTTGTGTTCACTTGTGGTTTCCAGTCGTCTTCTGGTCCCCACTCTACCTGGAAACATGGAGACTAAAGCAGCAGAGTCCTGTCTGGGACTGATTTGAATAGGACCACAGAGAAGAAGAGAAAAGAGATTAAAAAAAACTAAAACTAAGCATTTGGAAAAAAAATGAAAACTGATAAAAACTAGCAAACCTGCTCTAAAAACGAATTAAAACAAACTGAATTAGAGAAAAAAAAAGTCCAAACTAAATAAAACTAAACTCTAATGATAATTCCAAAACTATTAGACCCTTGCTGTGGACACATGTGTACCAGGTGTGAGTGTTAATGCATGTACCGGCGGTGCGTTCAGGTGCAGGTTCAGGAGGATCCACGTCTGTCTGGGATGAACTGGGACCACTCTGTGTCTTTGTATCTGGAAATATGTGACACCACAAATAGGCGACATGTCTGGGGTTAGGGTCAGGACTCTTCTGGAACTCTTACCAGGAAGTTATAGTTAGATGGAATATTTCAGCTCTGACATGTGAGGCCCAACGCCCGCTATCGGCCACGGAACGGGACATTTCAGTCTCATGTCCACGAGTCACCTGCAGACTGTTTCACTGACAGTCTGAAGGCCCGTTCATGCTCTACAGGGTGGGGAAGCAAAATGTACAGTATTCTGAGGCAGGGATTGAAAGACAGTGTATGACCAATTAGTTTATTGAAAGTCATGAGAATTTATTTGCCACAAGAAAATGTCCATAATAGAAAATGTTTTTATTCTATGTGTCCTCCTTCTTTCTCAATAACTGCCTTCACACACTTCCTGAAACTTGTGCAAGTGTTCCTCAAATATTGGGGTGACAACTTCTCCCATTCTTCTTTAATAGTATCTTCCAAGTTTTCTGGTAATAGTTTTGCTCATAGTCATTCTCTTCTTTCCATTATAAACAGTCTTTATGGACACTCCAACTATTTTGGAAATCTCCTTTGGTGTGACGAGTGCATTCAGCAAATCACACACTCTTTGACGTTTGCTTTCCTGATTACTCATATGGGCAAAAGTTTGTGAAAAGGTATGGATAATAGTGTTAGGTATGATTATGACATCAGTATATGTTTGGGTTCAAAACAACTGACGTAGTGTCTGCTGAGAAAAAACAACTAAATGTTCAGTGTACATTTGGCTTCCCCACCCTGTGTGTCAGAGCTGTCCAACTCATGTTAGTTCAGGTCCACATTCAGCTGAAGCTGATCTGCAGTGGGCCCAACCAGTCAAATAATACCATACCTACAAGCACTCGGAGAGCGCAGACCTCCACCATAGCAGATCAGTGGGCCCCCGTGCCCCCCCCCCATCACCACCCAAAATGTAATCATTTGTTCCTTGTGCCAGTATCAACATTTCCTGAAATTTTCATCCAAATCCATCCATAACTTTTTGAGTTTTCTTTCACACAGACAGACAGACAAACCAACGCCAGCAAAAACAGAACCTCCTCAGCAGAGAAAAAAATATATAAATAATGTCAACTCCAAACTTTTCTCTATGTTTCACAATGAAAAAAGTAAAATTACATGATGAAAATGTTTACATCTAAAAATTATCCTTTCAAACAATGTGAATAACCTGAAAAAACTGAAAAATATTTTTTAATTTCAACACTATTGTGCTTCAGTTTGTCATTTCCTCATGTACATTCTAACTCACAGATGACAGTGGATCTACAAACACACAACATTTAATAACAAGTGGAATATTACCAAAATTACACTTCTCTTAAGATATTTCAGGTTATTCAGAGTTTTTGAGAAATTATACTTTGTTTTAGTGTAAATACATGAAAACATTCACATTTACAAACAGACAAATTTGGAGTTGTGAGTATTTATAGGTTATTATTATGTGACTGAATTGGTCTGAATGTGGAACCGGAACTAAAATGATGGTTTTTTTCTTCAGTGTAATTTTTTGCATTTCTCAAACTCATCCCACAGCCTGGGTTTGGCCCCAGGACGCATGTTTGACACCTGTGCTCTGTGTTAAAGACGCATACGGACACTGTGTTCTATCCGTCCTCTGTGTTCATTATGTTCCGTCCTCTGGGAGTTTGTGGATGTGAACCCCAACAGAGAACACGTTTCAGTCCCACTGGGAACCAAGGTTCTAATAGTTCTGGAATTATCATTCTGGTTTAGTTTCATTTAGTTTGGACTTTTTTTCTCTAATTCAGTTCGTTTTAATTTGTTTTTAGAGCAGGTTTGTTTTTATTAGTTTTCTTTTTTTTTTCTAAATGCTTAGTTGTAGTTTAGTTGTAGTTTAGTTTAGTTGTAGTTTAGTTTTAGTTTTAGTTTTAGTTTTAGTTGTAGTTCAGTTGTAGTTTAGTTGTAGTTTAGTTTTAGTTTAGTTGTAGTTTAGTTTAGTTGTAGTTTAGTTGTAGTTTAGTTGTAGTTTAGTTTAGTTTAGTTGTAGTTTAGTTGTAGTTTAGTTGTAGTTTACTTTAGTTGTAGTTTAGTTGTAGTTTAGTTTAGTTTAGTTGTAGTTTAGTTGTAGTTTACTTTAGTTGTAGTTTAGTTTAGTTGTAGTTTAGTTGTAGTTTAGTTTTAGTTGTAGTTCAGTTATAGTTCAGTTGTAGTTCAGTTGTAGTTTAGTTGTAGTTCAGTTGTAGTTCAGTTGTAGTTTAGTTGTAGTTTAGTTTAGTTGTAGTTTAGTTGTAGTTTAGTTGTAGTTTAGTTTAGTTTAGTTGTAGTTTAGTTGTAGTTTAGTTGTAGTTTACTTTAGTTGTAGTTTAGTTGTAGTTTAGTTTAGTTTAGTTGTAGTTTAGTTGTAGTTTACTTTAGTTGTAGTTTAGTTTAGTTGTAGTTTAGTTGTAGTTTAGTTTTAGTTGTAGTTCAGTTATAGTTCAGTTGTAGTTCAGTTGTAGTTTAGTTGTAGTTCAGTTGTAGTTCAGTTGTAGTTTAGTTGTAGTTCAGTTGTAGTTCAGTTGTAGTTCAGTTGTAGTTTAGTTGTAGTTCAGTTGTAGTTCAGTTGTAGTTCAGTTGTAGTTTAGTTGTAGTTCAGTTGTAGTTCAGTTGTAGTTTAGTTGTAGTTCAGTTGTAGTTTAGTTGTAGTTCAGTTGTAGTTCAGTTGTAGTTTAGTTGTAGTTCAGTTGTAGTTCAGTTGTAGTTCAGTTGTAGTTCAGTGGTCTCTTTTCTCTTCTTCTCTGTGCTCCTATTCAAATCAATCCCAGACAGGACTCTGCTGCTTTAGTCTCCATGTTTCCAGGTAGAGTGGGGACCAGAAGACGACTGGAAACCACAAGTGAACACAAGTGACGGAGCAAAAAGTGTCGGATGGAGACACTAGCTAAAATTGCTTAAGCAAAATAGATCGATTTTGTATCAGTCTGACATCGACAAAGATGAAAACGAAGGGAACTTGATCCAGAACTTTTATCCGTTTTAGTTAGTTTGTAAACACACAATACAGTTTCAGTTAGTTATGTTTATTTCTTTTAATTCTAGTTTTTATTTATTTCAGTTGATGAAAATGTTTTTACAGTTCTAGTTTTGGTCATTTCATTAGTTTTCGTTAACGATAATAACCTTGCTGGGAACCGAGGACGCAGCGGTGAGATTTGAAGGGAATAATTTGTAAAAACATCAGAACTTTTCAAAGACAAAAACCAGACTTATTTATGCCCACTGCTCCTGTGAATGTCCACGTTAGCAGAAGCTCCATGTTGGTTATGGTTGACTGTCCTCCTCCCAGGACACGTGTTCTGGACATGTCCAACCAGGAGGAGGCCCCGGAGCAGACCCCCCTCAGTTTCCATTTTCTAAGTGTCTGTTTCAGTCACATATGACAGAAGAACAGAGTAAAACCAAACCAGCAGCTGAAACATCAGTGAAGGAACTGACCTGTGCTTGGGCGCTGAGCTGCAGGATGTGGTTGGTCTCTGAAAGAATCATGAAGTTCACTTTTAAAAACAACAGAAAGTCAGATTTACAGAAGGAAATGCTACTTTAACCCATAAAGACCCACAACGACTTTTGTTTAACCTTTCTTAAGTGATTTAGCACCATTTATAATAATAGTATCCACTGGATGTTATGGGTTTTCATTCAGAATCAGGCATTTTTCATATTTAATTCACTGATCATGTAGAAGTTCATTAGAGCTGAGATTAAAGCTGATGGTTATTCTGTCAAAAAACAGAGAAATGAAGAAAAAGGGACTTTTTCAATTAAATCTAGATGGACATTTGGGTCTTTAAGGGTTAAAGGTGGACGTTTGGGTCTGTAAGGGTTAAAGGTGGACGTTTGGGTCTGTAAGGGTTAAAGGTGGACGTTTGGGTCTGTAAGGGTTAAAGGTGAACGTTTGGGTCTGTAAGGGTTAAAGGTGGACGTTTGGGTCTTTAAGGGTTAAAGGTGAACGTTTGGGTCTGTAAGGGTTAAAGGTGGACGTTTGGGTCTTTAAGGGTTAAAGGTGGACGTTTGGGTCTTTAAGGGTTAAAGGTGAACGTTTGGGTCTGTAAGGGTTAAAGGTGGACGTTTGGGTCTGTAAGGGTTAAAGGTGAACGTTTGGGTCTGTAAGGGTTAAAGGTGGACGTTTGGGTCTGTAAGGGTTAAAGGTGAACGTTTGGGTCTGTAAGGGTTAAAGGTGGACGTTTGGGTCTTTAAGGGTTAAAGGTGAACGTTTGGGTCTGTAAGGGTTAAAGGTGGACGTTTGGGTCTTTAAGGGTTAAAGGTGGACGTTTGGGTCTGTAAGGGTTAAAGGTGGACGTTTGGGTCTGTAAGGGTTAAAGGTGAACATTTGGGTCTGTAAGGGTTAAAGGTGGACGTTTGGGTCTTTAAGGGTTAAAGGTGGACGTTTGGGTCTTTAAGGGTTAAAGGTGGACGTTTGGGTCTTTAAGGGTTAAAGGTGGACGTTTGGGTCTTTAAGGGTTAAAGGTGGACGTTTGGGTCTTTAAGGGTTAAAGGTGAACGTTTGGGTCTGTAAGGGTTAAAGGTGGACGTTTGGGTCTGTAAGGGTTAAAGGTGAACGTTTGGGTCTGTAAGGGTTAAAGGTGGACGTTTGGGTCTTTAAGGGTTAAAGGTGAACGTTTGGGTCTGTAAGGGTTAAAGGTGGACGTTTGGGTCTTTAAGGGTTAAAGGTGGACGTTTGGGTCTTTAAGGGTTAAAGGTGAACGTTTGGGTCTGTAAGGGTTAAAGGTGGACGTTTGGGTCTGTAAGGGTTAAAGGTGGACGTTTGGGTCTGTAAGGGTTAAAGGTGAACGTTTGGGTCTGTAAGGGTTAAAGGTGGACGTTTGGGTCTTTAAGGGTTAAAGGTGAACGTTTGGGTCTGTAAGGGTTAAAGGTGGACGTTTGGGTCTTTAAGGGTTAAAGGTGGACGTTTGGGTCTGTAAGGGTTAAAGGTGGACGTTTGGGTCTTTAAGGGTTAAAGGTGAACATTTGGGTCTGTAAGGGTTAAAGGTGGACGTTTGGGTCTTTAAGGGTTAAAGGTGGACGTTTGGGTCTTTAAGGGTTAAAGGTGGACGTTTGGGTCTTTAAGGGTTAAAGGTGGACGTTTGGGTCTTTAAGGGTTAAAGGTGGACGTTTGGGTCTTTAAGGGTTAAAGGTGAACGTTTGGGTCTGTAAGGGTTAAAGGTGGACGTTTGGGTCTGTAAGGGTTAAAGGTGGACGTTTGGGTCTGTAAGGGTTAAAGGTGGACGTTTGGGTCTTTAAGGGTTAAAGGTGGACGTTTGGGTCTGTAAGGGTTAAAGGTGAACGTTTGGGTCTGTAAGGGTTAAAGGTGGACGTTTGGGTCTTAAGGTTAAGGTGACGTTTGGTCTTAAGGGTTAAAGGTGGACGTTTGGGTCTGTAAGGGTTAAAGGTGAATGTTTGGGTCTGTAAGGGTTAAAGGTGAACGTTTGGGTCTGTAAGGGTTAAAGGTGGACGTTTGGGTCTGTAAGGGTTAAAGGTGAACGTTTGGGTCTGTAAGGGTTAAAGGTGAACGTTTGGGTCTGTAAGGGTTAAAGGTGGACGTTTGGTCTGTAAGGGTTAAAGGTGGACGTTTGGGTCTTTAAGGGTTAAAGGTGGACGTTTGGGTCTTTAAGGGTTAAAGGTGGACATTTGGGTCTGTAAGGGTTAAAGGTGGACGTTTGGGTCTTTAAGGGTTAAAGGTGGACATTTGGGTCTGTAAGGGTTAAAGGTGGACGTTTGGGTCTTTAAGGGTTAAAGGTGGACGTTTGGGTCTGTAAGGGTTAAAGGTGGACGTTTGGGTCTTTAAGGGTTAAAGGTGGACGTTTGGGTCTTTAAGGGTTAAAGGTGAACGTTTGGGTCTGTAAGGGTTAAAGGTGAACGTTTGGGTCTGTAAGGGTTAAAGGTGGACGTTTGGGTCTGTAAGGGTTAAAGGTGAACGTTTGGGTCTGTAAGGGTTAAAGGTGGACGTTTGGGTCTTTAACGGTTAAAGGTGGATGTTTGGGTCTTTAAGGGTTAAAGGTGGACGTTTGGGTCTTTAAGGGTTAAAGGTGGACGTTTGGGTCTGTAAGGGTTAAAGGTGGACGTTTGGGTCTTTAAGGGTTAAAGGTGGACGTTTGGGTCTGTAAGGGTTAAAGGTGGACGTTTGGGTCTTTAAGGGTTAAAGGTGGACGTTTGGGTCTTTAAGGGTTAAAGGTGGACATTTGGGTCTGTAAGGGTTAAAGGTGGACGTTTGGGTCTTTAAGGGTTAAAGGTGGACGTTTGGGTCTGTAAGGGTTAAAGGTGGACGTTTGGGTCTGTAAGGATTAAAGGTGGACATTTGGGTCTGTAAGGGTTAAAGGTGGACGTTTGGGTCTTTAAGGGTTAAAGGTGGACGTTTGGGTCTGTAAGGGTTAAAGGTGGACGTTTGGGTCTTTAAGGGTTAAAGGTGGACGTTTGGGTCTTTAAGGGTTAAAGGTGGACGTTTGGGTCTTTAAGGGTTAAAGGTGGACGTTTGGGTCTGTAAGGGTTAAAGGTGGACGTTTGGGTCTGTAAGGGTTAAAGGTGGACGTTTGGGTCTGTAAGGGTTAAAGGTGGACATTTGGGTCTGTAAGGGTTAAAGGTGGACGTTTGGGTCGGTAAGGGTTAAAGGTGGACATTTGGGTCTTTAAGGGTTAAAGGTGGACGTTTGGGTCTGTAAGGGTTAAAGGTGGACGTTTGGGTCTTTAAGGGTTAAAGGTGGACGTTTGGGTCTGTAAGGGTTAAAGGAGGACGTTTGGGTCTTTAAGGGTTAAAGGTGGACGTTTGGGTCTTTCAGGGTCTTTCAGTGTCTTTAAGTTTCTTTAAGTGTCTTTCAGGGTCTTTAAGTGTCTTTCAGGGTCTTTAAGTGTCTTTAAGTGTCTTTCAGTGTCTTTCAGTGTCTTTAAGTGTCTTTCAGGGTCTTTCGGGGTCTTTAAGTGTCTTTCAGGGTCTTTAAGTGTCTTTCAGTGTCTTTAAGTGTCTTTAAGTGTCTTTCAGGGTCTTTAAGTGTCCTTCAGGATCTTTAAGTGTCTTTCAGGGTCTTTAAGTGTCTTTCAGTGTCTTTCAGGGTCTTTAAGTGTCTTTAAGTGTCTTTCAGTGTCTTTAAGTGTCTTTCAGGGTCTTTCAGGGTCTTTAAGTGTCTTTAAGTGTCTTTAAGGGTCTTTCAGGGTCTTTAAGTGTCTTTAAGTGTCTTTAAGTGTCTTTCAGGGTCTTTCGGGGTCTTTAAGTGTCTTTCAGGGTCTTTAAGTGTCTTTCAGGGTCTTTAAGTGTCTTTCAGTGTCTTTAAGTGTCTTTAAGTGTCTTTCAGGGTCTTTAAGTGTCTTTCAGGGTCTTTAAGTGTCTTTCAGTGTCTTTCAGGGTCTTTAAGTGTCTTTCAGTGTCTTTCAGGGTCTTTAAGTGTCTTTCAGTGTCTTTAAGTGTCTTTCAGTGTCTTTCAGGGTCTTTAAGTGTCTTTCAGTGTCTTTCAGGGTCTTTAAGTGTCTTTCAGTGTCTTTCAGTGTCTTTAAGTGTCTTTCAGTATCTTTCAGTGTCTTTCAGGGTCTTTAAGTGTCTTTCAGGGTCTTTAAGTGTCTTTCAGTGTCTTTAAGTGTCTTTCAGGGTCTTTAAGTGTCTTTCAGTGTCTTTTAGGGTCTTTAAGTGTCTTTAAGTGTCTTTCAGGGTCTCTTTAAGTGTCTTTCAGGGTCTTTAAGTGTCTTTAAGTGTCTTTCAGGGTCTTTAAGTGTCTTTCAGGGTCTTTCAGGGTCTTTAAGTGTCTTTCAGGGTCTTTAAGTGTCTTTAAATGTCTTTAAGTGTCTTTCAGGGTCTTTAAGTGTCTTTCAGGGTCTTTAAGTGTCCTTCAGGGTCTTTAAGTGTCTTTAAGTGTCCTTCAGTGCCACAGGTGGGTCATTCCGTACCTCATCTGCGTCTCCAGGACCTTTCTTCTCTGGCTCAGTAACAGTTTCATGGACTGTTGGTAGTTGTAGGCGGGGCCTGTACTCCACTCCTTACACTGCCTCTGCATGTTCTCGCTAGCCGTGGCTAACCTGAAGCCCAGCCTGTCCTCCAGAGGGCTGAGCGCCTGGTAGCTGTCCATGTCCTTCACCATCACCACCAGGTGTTTGATGACGTCGTCTCCGAAATGCTTCCGGAGCGCGTCGACGTCGTCCTCGGCCTTTTTGGGGTGGACGCGGTGGGAGTCGACGGCCAGTATGAACAGGTGGGGGCCGGGCTGGGACAGCGCCATGCAGTCGGTGACGGACGGGCCCGGGTGGACGCCGCTGAAGTCGGGCATGCTGATGACTTTGAAGGCGCCGCCGTCCGTCACCGCGAGGCTGTTCTCCGTCGCCACGGAATCAGCGGATCCACACAGGAGGCGTGGAATCAGGGACTTCAGCTGGGTGTCCTCTCCAAGCAGAACGATGACCAGCTTTTCCTGATACGCTGAAAGAAGGACACGTCATCAGATGAGTGAATGTAGGCCAAGGTTCAAGTGGTTTTGGATTTTTCATTGTAGTTCAGTTTTAGTTTGGACTTTTTTTCTCTAATTCAGTTCGTTTTAATTAGTTTTTAGAGCAGGTTTGATAGTTTTTATTAGTTTTCATTTTTTCCTAAATGCTTATTTTAGTTTAGTTTTAGTTTAGTTGTAGTTCAGTTTTAGTTTAGTTTTAGCTTAGTTTTAGTTTAGTTGTACTTTAGTTGTAGTTCAGTTGTAGTTCAGTTGTAGTTCAGTTTTAGTTCAGTTGTAGTTTAGTTGTAGTTCAGTTGTAGTTCAGTTGTAGTTCAGTTTTAGTTTAGTTTTAGCTTAGTTTTAGTTTAGTTGTACTTTAGTTGTAGTTCAGTTGTAGTTCAGTTTTAGTTCAGTTGTAGTTTAGTTGTAGTTCAGTTGTAGTTCAGTTGTAGTTTAGTTGTAGTTTAGTTTTAGTTTAGTTTTAGCTTAGTTTTAGTTTAGTTTTAGCTTAGTTTTAGTTTAGTTGTAGTTCAGTTGTAGTTCAGTTTTAGTTCAGTTGTAGTTTAGTTGTAGTTTAGTTGTAGTTCAGTTGTAGTTCAGTTGTAGTTTAGTTTAGTTGTAGTTCAATTGTAGTTTAGTTGTAGTTCAGTTTTAGTTCAGTTGTAGTTCAGTTGTAGTTCAGTTGTAGTTTAGTTGTAGTTCAGTTGTAGTTCAGTTGTAGTTTAGTTGTAGTTCAGTTGTAGTTCAGTTGTAGTTCAGTTTTAGTTTAGTTTTAGCTTAGTTTTAGTTTAGTTGTACTTTAGTTGTAGTTTAGTTGTAGTTCAGTTGTAGTTCAGTTGTAGTTTAGTTGTAGTTCAGTTGTAGTTCAGTTGTAGTTTAGTTGTAGTTCAGTTGTAGTTCAGTTGTAGTTTAGTTGTAGTTCAGTTGTAGTTCAGTTGTACTTTAGTTGTAGTTCAGTTGTAGTTCAGTTGTAGTTCAGTTTTAGTTCAGTTGTAGTTTAGTTGTAGTTCAGTTGTAGTTTAGTTGTAGTTCAGTTGTAGTTCAGTTGTAGTTTAGTTGTAGTTTAGTTGTAGTTCAGTTGTAGTTCAATTGTAGTTTAGTTGTAGTTTAGTTGTAGTTCAGTTGTAGTTTAGTTTAGTTCAGTTGTAGTTCAGTTTTAGTTTAGTTTTAGTTTAGTTGTAGTTTAGTTTTAGTTTAGTTGTAGTTCAGTTGTAGTTCAATTGTAGTTTAGTTGTAGTTCAGTTGTAGTTTAGTTGTAGTTCAGTTGTAGTTCAGTTGTAGTTTAGTTTAGTTCAGTTGTAGTTCAGTTGTAGTTCAGTTTTAGTTTAGTTGTAGTTTAGTTTTAGTTCAGTTGTAGTTCAGTTGTAGTTGTAGTTCAGTTGTAGTTTAGTTGTAGTTGTAGTTCAGTTGTAGTTTAGTTGTAGTTCAGTTGTAGTTCAGTTGTAGGTCAGTTGTAGTTTAGTTGTAGTTCAGTTGTAGTTCAGTTGTAGTTCAGTTGTAGTTTAGTTGTAGTTCAATTGTAGTTTAGTTGTAGTTCAGTTGTAGTTCAGTTGTAGTTCAGTTGTAGTTCAGTTGTAGTTTAGTTGTAGTTCAGTTGTAGTTCAGTTGTAGTTCAGTTGTAGTTTAGTTGTAGTTCAATTGTAGTTTAGTTGTAGTTCAGTTGTAGTTTAGTTGTAGTTCAGTTGTAGTTCAGTTGTAGTTTAGTTTAGTTCAGTTGTAGTTTAGTTGTAGTTCAGTTGTAGTTCAGTTGTAGTTGTAGTTCAGTTGTAGTTTAGTTGTAGTTGTAGTTCAGTTGTAGTTCAGTTGTAGTTTAGTTTAGTTGTAGTTCAGTTGTAGTTCAGTTGTAGTTTAGTTGTAGTTGTAGTTCAGTTGTAGTTTAGTTGTAGTTCAGTTGTAGTTTAGTTGTAGTTCAGTTGTAGTTCAGTTGTAGTTTAGGTGTAGTTCAGTTGTAGTTCAGTTGTAGTTTAGGTGTAGTTCAGTTGTAGTTTAGTTGTAGTTCAGTTGTAGTTCAGTTGTAGTTTAGGTGTAGTTCAGTTGTAGTTCAGTTGTAGTTCAGTTGTAGTTCAGGTGTAGTTTAGTTGTAGTTCAGTTGTAGTTCAGTTGTAGTTCAGTTGTAGTTTAGGTGTAGTTTAGTTGTAGTTCAGTTGTAGTTCAGTTGTAGTTTAGTTGTAGTTCAGTTGTAGTTCAGTTGTAGTTTAGTTGTAGTTCAGTTGTAGTTCAGTTGTAGTTCAGTTGTAGTTTAGTTTAGTTCAGTTGTAGTTCAGTTGTAGTTCAGTTGTAGTTTAGTTTTAGTTCAGTTGTAGTTTAGTTGTAGTTCAGTTGTAGTTTAGTTGTAGTTTAGTTGTAGTTCAGTTGTAGTTCAGTTGTAGTTTAGTTTTAGCTTAGTTTTAGTTTAGTTGTAGTTCAGTTGTAGTTCAGTTGTAGTTTAGTTGTACTTTAGTTGTAGTTTAGTTGTAGTTCAGTTGTAGTTTAGTTGTAGTTCAGTTGTAGTTCAGTTGTAGTTTAGTTGTAGTTCAGTTGTAGTTCAGTTGTAGTTCAGTTGTAGTTTAGTTTAGTTCAGTTGTAGTTCAGTTGTAGTTCAGTTGTAGTTTAGTTTTAGTTCAGTTGTAGTTTAGTTGTAGTTCAGTTGTAGTTTAGTTGTAGTTTAGTTGTAGTTCAGTTGTAGTTCAGTTGTATTTTAGTTTTAGCTTAGTTTTAGTTTAGTTGTAGTTTAGTTGTAGTTCAGTAATAGTTCAGTTGTAGTTTAGTTGTAGTTCAGTTGTAGTTCAGTTGTAGTTCAGTTGTAGTTTAGTTGTAGTTCAGTTGTAGTTTAGTTGTAGTTTAGTTGTAGTTCAGTTGTAGTTTAGTTGTAGTTTAGTTGTAGTTCAGTTGTAGTTTAGTTGTAGTTCAGTTGTAGTTCAGTTGCAGTTTAGTTTAGTTCAGTTGTAGTTCAGTTGTAGTTCAGTTTTAGTTTAGTTGTAGTTTAGTTTTAGTTTAGTTGTAGTTCAGTTGTAGTTGTAGTTCAGTTGTAGTTTAGTTGTAGTTGTAGTTCAGTTTTAGTTTAGTTGTAGTTCAGTTGTAGTTCAGTTGTAGGTCAGTTGTAGTTCAGTTGTAGTTCAGTTGTAGTTCAGTTGTAGTTTAGTTGTAGTTCAATTGTAGTTTAGTTGTAGTTCAGTTGTAGTTCAGTTGTAGTTTAGTTTAGTTCAGTTGTAGTTCAGTTGTAGTTCAGTTGTAGTTTAGTTTTAGTTCAGTTGTAGTTTAGTTGTAGTTCAGTTGTAGTTCAGTTGTAGTTCAGTTGTAGTTCAATTGTAGTTTAGTTGTAGTTCAGTTGTAGTTTAGTTGTAGTTCAGTTGTAGTTCAGTTGTAGTTTAGTTTAGTTCAGTTGTAGTTTAGTTGTAGTTCAGTTGTAGTTCAGTTGTAGTTGTAGTTCAGTTGTAGTTTAGTTGTAGTTGTAGTTCAGTTGTAGTTCAGTTGTAGTTCAGTTGTAGTTTAGTTGTAGTTCAGTTGTAGTTCAGTTGTAGTTTAGTTGTAGTTGTAGTTCAGTTGTAGTTTAGTTGTAGTTCAGTTGTAGTTCAGTTGTAGTTCAGTTGTAGTTTAGTTGTAGTTCAGTTGTAGTTCAGTTGTAGTTCAGTTGTAGTTTAGGTGTAGTTCAGTTGTAGTTCAGTTGTAGTTTAGGTGTAGTTCAGTTGTAGTTCAGTTGTAGTTCAGTTGTAGTTTAGGTGTAGTGTAGTTGTAGTTCAGTTGTAGTTCAGTTGTAGTTCAGTTGTAGTTTAGTTGTAGTTCAGTTGTAGTTCAGTTGTAGTTCAGTTGTAGTTTAGGTGTAGTTTAGTTGTAGTTCAGTTGTAGTTCAGTTGTAGTTCAGTTGTAGTTTAGGTGTAGTTTAGTTGTAGTTCAGTTGTAGTTCAGTTGTAGTTCAGTTGTAGTTTAGTTGTAGTTTAGTTGTAGTTCAGTTGTAGTTTAGTTGTAGTTTAGTTGTAGTTCAGTTGTAGTTTAGTTGTAGTTTAGTTGTAGTTTAGTTGTAGTTCAGTTGTAGTTTAGGTGTAGTTCAGTTGTAGTTTAGTTGTAGTTCAGTTGTAGTTTAGTTGTAGTTCAGTTGTAGTTCAGTTGTAGTTTAGTTGTAGTTCAGTTGTAGTTCAGTTGTAGTTCAGTTGTAGTTCAGTTGTAGTTCAGTGGTCTCTTTTCTCTTCTTCTCTGTGCTCCTATTCAAATCAATCCCAGACAGGACTCTGCTGCTTTAGTCTCCATGTTTCCAGGTAGAGTGGGGACCAGAAGACGACTGGAAACCACAAGTGAACACAAGTGACGGAGCAAAAAGTGTCGGATGGAGACAGCACAGAAAAATGCTCAAGCTAAATAAATCAATTTCCTATCAATCCGACATTAAGAAAGATGAAAACGAAGGGAATTTTATCCATAATTTTTATCCGTTTGTTAGTTTTATAAACACACAATACAGTTTCAGTTAGTTATCGTTTTTTTCTTTTAATTCTAGTTTTTATTTATTTCAGTTAATGAAAATGTTTTTACAATTCTAGTTTTCATCATTTCGTTAGTTTTCATTAACGATGATAACCTTGACGTAGGCGAACAAAACACAGTCAGGGCAGGAAAATATTAGAGACATTTAAAGGAAGAACATTTAAAATCAGAGCCATGGATTAAAAATACATATATACAGGGTGGGGAAGCAAAATGTACAATATTCTGAGGCAGGGATTGAAAGACAGTGTATGACCAATTAGTTTATTGAAAGTCATGAGAATTTATTTGCCACAAGAAAATGTCCATAATAGAAAATGTTTTTATTCTATGTGTCCTCCTTCTTTCTCAATAACTGCCTTCACACACTTCCTGAAACTTGCACAAGTGTTCCTCAAATATTGGGGTGACAACTTCTCCCATTCTTCTTTAATAGTATCTTCCAGACTTTCTGGTAATAGTTTTGCTCATAGTCATTCTCTTCTTTCCATTATAAACAGTCTTTATGGACACTCCAACTATTTCTGAAATCTCCTTTGGTGTGACGAGTGCATTCAGCAAATCACACACTCTGACGTTTGCTTTCCTGATTACTCATATGGGCAAAAGTTTGTGAAAAGGTATGGATAATAGTGTTAGGTATGATTATGACATCAGTATATGTTTGGGTTCAAAACAACTGACGTAGTGTCTGCTGAGAAAAAACAACTACATGTTCAGTGTACATTTGGCTTCCCCACCCTGTAAGTGAAATCAGTGTTGATATGAATGAAGTAAAAACCATCTGTGAGTCATTTTAGAAATGTTTTAGTTTCTGCAGGTCAATAAAAAGGTCATTAAATAGATTTTGTGAAAATAAAGCCTTATCCTCCTCAGACCCAGCTGTGGGTTTTCTGTTCACATTTGTGGACAACAGTTTCACAACTCTATACAAACAAAGAAAAGAAAACTGTCCACCACAAAGGACAGTCCATAAAACATTTAAAAACTGCATCTGAAAAAACTGTTGCATCATCATGTTTCCAATATAGACACTGATTTAATAAAAAACAACAAAAGCTGGGACTTTGCTGACATTTCCTGGTTCTCAGGAGGTTATATGTGATTAAAAAGCATTCAATCTGATGTCCAGAGGCATTCAAAAATAATCAAATACACTTAATGGAAAAAAAACCAAAACATTGTTATTCATGATTTATTTTGATTCTATAAACATTTAATAATGTTGATCAGAAGTGTAGTGTGATGACTGACAGGTGGAGCCCTTTAATAGACTATGGTTTCTGACAGAAGTGTGGAA
>NW_021941452.1:208673-263673 GCF_902148855.1 Sphaeramia orbicularis | reverse complement strand
AATAATAATTGGAATGAAGTAAAACCTCACATTTACAGAATGTTCCTCATATTTACTGTATATATAAAGTGCTTTCACAGCATATAAAATAAAGTAAGATACATGTATACATTATACATATAATACACATATTTGCAGTACAGTTGTACATGGTGTGATGGGGGGGGGGGGGGGGGGGTGTCACTGGGGGTGTCAAAGTCTGCAGTAGGAGCTGCTTATTATACACTGTAGTACAAGTACATAGTGTATTTGGTCCTATGGTGTCCCAGGGGGTACCAGGTGTGTATCTGGTACTTCCTGGTGTCTCTTTCAGTCCTTTATGTTCAGTTTGTTCTAAGTACAAACAGTCGTATTTTGTGTGAAACCAGGTAAAGGTTCAAACCGTCTTCCAAACAGAACCACTGTAGGTCATTCATGTATCTGACAGGGGTAGTTGTTTGTTTGTTTACCTGCTTTACTAGTTTCAGGGGTAGTTGTTTGTTTGTTTACCTGCTTTACTAGTTTCAGGGGTAGTTGTTTGTTTGTTTACCTGCTTTACTAGTTTCAGGGGTAGTTGTTTGTTTGTTTACCTGCTTTACTAGTTTCAGGGGTAGTTGTTTGTTTGTTTACCTGCTTTACTAGTTTCAGGGGTAGTTGTTTGTTTGTTTACCTGCTTTACTAGTTTCAGGGGTAGTTGTTTGTTTGTTTACCTGCTTGACTACTTTCAGCTGATTCCTGTTGCCTTATTGGCTGCTCAGGAGGACGGACCAGACACCAGGGGGGTTTACGCCCCCTGGTGTCTGGTCCGGACCTCTTCCAGGACCTCATCCCAGGTGTGTGCGCCGTCGTCCCTGTTTGTTGTCCTTGTGTTGCGTCCAAGGTTATTATCATTAACGAAAACTAACGAAACAACAAAAACTAGAATTGTAAAAACATTTTCATTAGCTGACATAAATAAAAAGTATAATTAAAAGAAAAACCATAACTAACTGAAACTGTATTGTGTGTTTACAAAACTAACTAAAACGGATAGAAATTATGGATCAAATTCCCTTCGTTTTCATCTTTGTCAATGTCGGATTGAAAAAAAATCATTTTCTTTGTCTCTCTCAGTTTTCTGTGCTGTCTCCATCCGACACTTTTTGCTCCGTCACTTGTGTTCACTTGTGGTTTCCAGTCGTCTTCTGGTCCCCACTCTACCTGGAAACATGGAGACTAAAGCAGCAGAGTCCTGTCTGGGATTGATTTGAATAGGAGCACAGAGAAGAAGAGAAAAGAGACCACTGAACTACAACTGAACTACAACTGAACTACAACTAAACTACAACTAAAACTAAGCATTTAGAAAAAAATGAAAACTAATAAAAACTAGTAAACCTGCTCTAAAAACGAATTAAAACGAACTGAATTAGAGAAAAAAAAGTCAAAAGCAAATAAAACTAAACTAGACTGAAAAATCCAAAACTATTAGAACCTTGGTTGCCTTGGTGGAACCTTGGTCCACCCTGTCCCACACCTGGGATGTGTCCTGTCCTGAGTAGGACCTGAACCTTCGGTCTATCAACATATAATGCACTGACCTTTCTCGGCCAACTTTGGGAATATTTTCTGATAGTTTGGGATTTTCCTAAAGAGCTCTACGACCTGTTGAGTGTTTCTCGACTTGTTGCGAAACACGTGAAATCGCTTATCACACTGTTCGTACAGTTTCTTCAGGTTGGCGTTACGGCTGATGTATTTTTTGGGGTCCTCTTCCAGCTGCTCTCCAAACGTCAGCAGGAGGATGGTGTTCTTCCTGATCCCGGAGCCCAGTTTAGTTTCCAGGATTTCTAACATCCCTATGTCTCCTTCGGTGAAGCGACTGGGTTTGATGACCAACAACACCACGTAACGCCCCATCGGACCGCAGTACTTCCTGCACTCCTTCAGCTGCTCCTGTTCATCTCGCAGTTCTTCGTGTAAAAAGTCCGGAGTGTCGACCACTCTCACCAACGTTCCAAACTCCTTCAACACCACGACGCTACATTTGGTGGTAACAGGAACAGAGCTGAACTCGGACTTGAAATGTTGCGTGAACTCCGTGTCGGAGTTCGCGGCGTTGAGGATGGTGTTGGCGGAGGCGCTCTTCCCCGTCCCGGTTCGACCCAGTACGATGATGCTGAAGGTGTTGTCAGACTCGGATCGCTGATCTGGAAATAGATCGGAGTTTAGATTAGATCATGGAATGAAACATCTCCGATATGTCCTCAGGGACAGACTGTAAACCTGTGAAGGAACGTTGGGAACGTTTAGACGCATCTGCTGTTTTATGAGCAAAGGAACACAAAGGGACTCAAAGGAACACAAAGGGACTCAAAGGAACATAAAGGAACACAAAGGAACATAAAGGAACATAAAGGAACACAAAGGAACACAAAGGGACTCAAAGGAACACAAAGGAACACAAAGGAACATAAAGGAACACAAAGGGACACAAAGGGACTCAAAGGAACATAAAGGAACACAAAGGGACACAAAGGGACTCAAAGGGAAAAAAAGGAATGCAAAGTGACTCAAAGGGACACAACGGGAAAAAAAGGGACTCAATGGGACACGAACTGACTCAAAAGAACACATAGGGACGCAAAGGAACACAAAGGGACACCAAAGGGACACCAAAGGATTCAAAGGGACACAAATGGACTCAAACTGACACAAAGAGTCCTTGTTAATACCACTAACATATTTTCTGTGTTGACGTACTTACCCATGGGGCGTTCAGGAGCTGGTTCTGTCTGTGGTCGGGTGGGCGGGGCCATGGCTTCACCTCCTGGTAAAATGTGACCACATACGTTCTGTCACTTCATGGACTAAGACTTTATCGGCTCTAAATCGTATGCCTACATTTTGAAATTCATCACTTGATAGTTGATTGTTGCCATTTTGTGCAACATTCAATTCATTTTTCAACTTGAATCTGGAGCTCAAACCTTCTGACCTTTACCACATAGCTGTAGTCATAACAGATCCATGTCAGGACATTTACAGATACCAAACACTTACCACTTTTCCGATCATCACCCAGAGGGACGTCACAGGTTCTGAAACAGTCACCACATTTACAGTCCATTAGAAACTTCAACTACGTGGTTTGCGTGTTAGCTAAACAAAGCCTCAGCGCTATCGGACACTGTGGTACTATGTTCTACTTAGAGTCCAGGCATGATGCTGCACATAAACAAACCAAACAAATTGTTACAGAGACTTTGGACAAAACTCAAGGACTGTTTTAGAAGACACTGACATGAAAATAATTAGATATTTTAGATGCACATCTGAAAACCGTCCGGGACAACAGTTGGCTCATTTCAGCTTCACCTTTTATCAGAGATGTGTAGCCCAAAGTAGTAAGAAAACATGAGTCCAGTCTTCGTTACTGCATCATGGGTCGTTAGCATAACTGTGGCTATGCTAGTGGGGCTCCTTATGCTTGTTGACACTAAAAATGCTCCGTTTGTTCGCTGTAACCTGTAGAACTTCAGGTAAGGTGTGTTGATGCTGTTGATGTTTTGGATTGCGGTCATCTGCAGATGTTTGTGAGTGACCACCTGACCATGTCATGAGTCTGGGGTCCATCAGAAACATCTGACCTGATGTATCAACATATTCAAGTCCATTATGCCGCGTTTCCATTACGTGGTATCGGCTCGACTTGACTCGGTCTTTTTGCATTTCCATCACGACAAAGGACCTGGAATCTGGTACCCCGTACTAGTTTTTTGGTATCACCTCCACCGAGGTTCCAGGACTGGGGACCAGATACTAAAAGGTGATGCGTAAACACTGCAGACCACTGATTGGTCAGAGTCGTCTCTGTGACCCGCCCTTTTACAAAAAACAGATGCAGTAGTTGACAGTAAATCTGTCAGTAGGTGAATCCACATGATGACAGTCTGTAAAACTACACCATGGTTTGTCCAGGAGGTTCAGACGCAAACATTCAGCAGAAGTTTGACCAGACAACAGGCAACAAGTGAGTTTATCAGAAACTGTGAGCAGACGATATGGAAGTAACGCACTGCATCACTATGACGACCAGGTACTGTAAAGTGGGTAGTATCCTGGAATGGAAACGGTCTCCAGGAATAAGACCTGGTATCCGAGCCGAGCCGGTTCCACGTAATGGAAACGCGGCATTAGCGACACTGCTGTGCTCATTTACCTCAGCCTGTTGGTCTGTGTTCGCTTTTATTATCCTTACATAATGAGTTCTTTAAAGGAACACCTGACCTGCAGTGTGAAGCAGAAGCCCTTCGTAAAGCAGCGTGTAGGACTAAAACATTTCCATCAGGTCTTTCAGGTTCTACCTTGTCTTGACTAAAACCTCCCGCCTCCTCTTCACGACCTCCTGACTGTAGTTCCTGAAGTCATAGTGAAAGGGCTTTCGGTTCTTACACCACGTGATGCATTCGTCGGACAGTTTTTCGTTAGTAGTGGCAATCACAACGTTGAAGCGTTTCTCCAGGTGATTGAGTGACAAGTAGCTCTCGATGTCCGGTAACGTGACCACCAGGTGTTCTGTGACGTGGTTTCCGAAGGCAGATCGGAGTACGTTGATTTGGCGAATAACCTGGTCCTGACGGGCGTTGTCGGAGTCGATGACTAGTATGAGCAGATGAGGTCCAGGAAGGCAGAGCGCCATGCAGTCGATGACGTACTGGTCTGGGTACCAACAGTCACCATCGAAGAAGTCCGGAGCGCTGACCACCTTGAACACAGAACCTTCGCCCAGGACACATTCACTGCACAGTGGGATAAAGTTCTGGTTTTCTATGAGTTTCTTGATGATGAAGTCCTTCAGTGTGGCTTTTTTCCCAAAAAGAGCGATAGTGTACATGGTGTGGTTTATCGCAGACAGCTGTAGAAACAACAAGGAGTTCTGTTTAGTACATGGAGTCAATAATCTGAACCCTCCAGTGTCCCACCCACACACCCTTCCTAAACCTGTTAGATTAAATGTTCTTTTTAAATAGTTGGATTAACCCTTTAAACCCTTAGCCTAAAATGTTCCTCCTGGACTTTTTTTTTTTTAATTTTATTTTGACTTTAAAAAGGTTAGAAAATTGCTTAGTCTGTTTACCCATTTTTCCAGATCTTTCCAAATCTAGCAAAAACTTCCAGTTTAGAACATGTTCTAATTCCCTTCAAACGGCTTCTTCTCCTCCTTCTAGTGCAGGTGTGAGTGAAATGATCGTAATGACTCAATAAAACCTTTAAAGTGCAACATCTCAGGTTTCACAAACTGTTGGAATTTTTTCAAGTGGAAAAAACAGTGACACAGTTCCATCCATTTAAACTGTACATGTACAGGGTGTGTCAGCCATGACACCTCAGGGTTTAAAGAGTTAAATCTTCTTTTCCATGAGCTTCACTGAGTGAAGTTCAGTCCTACATGAGTCCATAGAACATGGACCCAGTCATGTCCGGTCCAACACACACTGACTTACCTGCTCATTGCTGTTGGTTGAAGGTGTGACGCCCGTCAAACTCAACCCCATGAGTATTTGAGGAAGGCCACCTCAGATCCTCCCAGTGGGCGGAGCCAACACAAACCCAGCAGGGCTCATTTTTCCAACAGCTGAAGAATAACCTGTCAGATCAGATGAATGTTTGTATTTCAGTTCCAGTTCCAGTCCTTAGAACAATAGGACACTCATGAGCAGATATTTAGGAACATTAATATGAACAGCAGGTGTTTTTGTTTTTATAAAAGATTCTAAGTAAAAGGATCAGCTGATCTAAAGGCCTTTGTCCAGTTCAGTTCAGACCATTGACTATATCCTGACACCGAAGACTGTGAGACTGAGACTATAAGACTGTAAAAGACTGAGACTATAAGACTGTAAAAGACTGAGACTATAAGACTGTAAAAGACTGAGACTATAAGACTGTAAAAGACTGAGACTATAAGACTGTAAAAGACTGAGACTATAAGACTGCAAGACTGTAAAAGACTGAGACTATAAGACTGTAAAAGACTGAGACTATAAGACTGTAAAAGACTGAGACTATAAGACTGCAAGACTGTAAAAGACTGAGACTATAAGACTATAAGACTGTAAAAGACTGAGACTATAAGACTGCAAGACTGTAAAAGACTGAGACTATAAGACTGTAAAAGACTGAGACTATAAGACTGTAAAAGACTGAGACTATAAGACTGCAAGACTGTAAAAGACTGAGACTATAAGACTATAAGACTGTAAAAGACTGAGACTATAAGACTGCAAGACTGTAAAAGACTGAGACTATAAGACTGTAAAAGACTATTTCAGATTTTTTGTTGGAATGCGATTTTTTTTGGGTGGTTGTTTTCATTCTAATGTAAATGCGATGCTGTCAGACTCGTGTGTGAACAGTCTACATCCTGAAGTGACGTCACATCCATCACACTCTGTTTACGGAAGTAAATATGTGTCTGGTCCCGCCTCCTCCAACTCAGAACTGTGACGTCTGTCGCATTTTAATGAGGTAAAAGTGTGAGATGTAACGCAACACGACCGTTCAGACTGAAGTCACATGAAAAACATCCGATATGACCAAGTAAAAAGTCAGATTTGGGAAACTGTTACCTGCAGTGTGAACGGGAACCCTTTAACCCCTTAAGAACCTCAACATATTAAAAACCCCTTAAAAACTTGACCCCTTTAAACCACTGCAGCCACATGTCTGTCTGAACAGTGAACTGTGTGGTGTATATTCTTCCCTCTGTTGGTTTCAGACCTTCTGTCCATGGTCGTCTGGTTCTCCACCAGGCTTGGACCATTGTTTGAAGGACAAAACTGGACATCTTTCTAATCACTGCTAAAGTTCCCCTGGGCGTGGTGTGTCTGAGGCCAACGACGGTGTTCAGTTGAATTGCTGATTGTTTTGTGGTGTTTCTTTGTCCTTGTTTTCATGTAGTTCAGCTGCACAGAGAACTGCCCCTGGGGGACAAAACAGACTCTTGAACTTGAAAAACCACCTGTGAACAGATGAACCACCTCCACCAGCCGTTTCCCAGAACCAAAGAAACTTCCTCATTCGTCCGGTTCTCGGTAGACCTGACGCACCAGATTCCTGGAGGTCATGGAAGTTCCTGTCCTGGTCCTGTGTTCAGTCAGTAAATATCTGACACAGTTCAAGACTGGACAGAAAAACACCAGCAGCTGCTCCTGCTCAGTCGGTTCTAGATGTTTACGACACATTTACAGATGGAACAAATGGATTTGGCCCAAATGTAGGAAAGGTCCAAATCTGACTATGATGACCCGTTCCCCCCGGTGGGATCGACAGGACTCCGGTACCAGGTTCTATTCCAGACCAGTTCCAGTATACCAGGGCTCTCAAACTCCTGTTCTTTCAGGTTCCACATTCAGTCTGATTTGATCTGCAGTGGACCGAACCAGTCAAATAAGAACAGAAGAACTGATAAATAATGACAACTGACAATTTTGGTCTTTGTTTTAGTGTAAAAAACCCCATTAAATTATGAAAATACTTATAAAAAAATATGTGAATAACCTGAAAAAAAAAGGAAATTTCTTTAGAAAAATCAGTGTAATTTTCTCAGTCTTCTTCCTCCACTTCTCATTAGTCCATGTGCATTCTGGATCAGATCTCCAAAGACACTAAACACTGAGGAACAGAAGAAAAGAGTTCAAACTGGACTGAATTTAATACAGACATTTCAGGTTGGGCACATTTGTTCAGGTTAGTCACATTTTATTGGTACAGGAGAGTTTGGAAATGGAAAGATTTTCAGAATTTAATGTGATTTTTTGCACTAAAACAAAGACAAATATTTGTAGTTGTCATTATTTACAGACATAATGTCATATTATTTGTTCCATCAAACCCAGTAGTAAATCTGCAGTGGTTCTTCTGTGTGGGTTCTTCTGCTGTTATTATTGGACTGTAGATCAGATTGGTCTGGATGTGGAACCCACACTAACATGAGTTCCACAGCCTGGACTGTGGAATTTAGACACTTTACAAATTCATCCCGGTGGCCGGACTGGAACCTTTGGGGGGACGCATTTGGGCCCCAGGACGCATGCTTGAGACCGCTTCCACTTACAAGATACAACTGACTTTACAGTACCTGGTCGTCATAGCGACATCTCCTCAGAGTTGCTGATTAACTTGTTCGTTGTCTGTTGTTCCATCAAACTCACCTGAATCTTTTCGTGGTCCACCAGTACCAGGTACCAGATTGCAGTTACTTTTACGCTGCGTTTCCGCTCCATGGTACCGGCTCAACTTAACTCGGCCTTTTTGTGTTTCCATTGTGTAAACGGACCTGGAATCTGGTACTCGGTACTAGTTTTTTAGTACTTGTTCGGCCAAGGTTCCAAAATGGGTAAAGAGAAACTAAAATGTGACAAATGTGTAAAGACTGCAGACTCTGATTGGTCAGAGCTGTCTGTGTGTCATTGCATCATCAATGTGCGACATGCCATTAAAAAAAACAGATTCTGGAGTTTACAGTCAGTCTGTCAGCAGGTGAATCCATGACCACAGAACCACAGAACCACAGAACCACATGGTGGTCGGTCCAGGAGGTTCAGACAGTTCTGTCCTTGGTGGACGATGAAAAAAGACCTACTGTAAATGCACTTTGGATCAGCTGGTTCTGGTCCTAGTTTTGGACCCACTGGATCAGCTGGTTCTGGGCCCTAGTTTTGGAGCCTTTGGATCAGCTTGTTCTGGGCCCTAGTTTTGGACCCACTGGATCAGCTGGTTCTGGTCCTAGTTTTGGACCCTTTGGATCAGCTGGTTCTGGTCCTAGTTTTGGAGCCTTTGGATCAGCTGGTTCTGGTCCCTAGTTTTGGAGCCTTTGGATCAGCTGGTTCTGGTCCTAGTTTTGGAGCCTTTGGATCAGCTGGTTCTGGTCCCTAGTTTTGGACCCACTGGATCAGCTGGTTCTGGTCCTAGTTTTGGAGCCTTTGGATCAGCTGGTTCTGGTCCCTAGTTTTGGAGCCTTTGGATCAGCTGGTTCTGGGCCCTAGTTTTGGACCCACTGGATCAGCTGGTTCTGGTCCCTAGTTTTGGAGCCTTTGGATCAGCTTGTTCTGGGCCCTAGTTTTGGACCCACTGGATCAGCTGGTTCTGGTCCTAGTTTTGGAGCCTTTGGATCAGCTTGTTCTGGGCCCTAGTTTTGGACCCTTTGGATCAGCTGGTTCTGGGCCCTGGTTCTGGTCCTAGTTTTGGAGCCTTTGGATCAGCTTGTTCTGGGCCCTAGTTTTGGACCCTTTGGATCAGCTGGTTCTGGTCCCTAGTTTTGGAGCCTTTGGATCAGCTGGTTCTGGTCCTAGTTTTGGAGCCTTTGGATCAGCTGGTTCTGGTCCTAGTTTTGGAGCCTTTGGATCAGCTGGTTCTGGTCCCTAGTTTTGGAGCCTTTGGATCAGCTGGTTCTGGTCCCTAGTTTTGGACCCACTGGATCAGCTGGTTCTGGTCCTAGTTTTGGAGCCTTTGGATCAGCTGGTTCTGGTCCCTAGTTTTGGAGCCTTTGGATCAGCTGGTTCTGGGCCCTAGTTTTGGACCCACTGGATCAGCTGGTTCTGGTCCCTAGTTTTGGAGCCTTTGGATCAGCTGGTTCTGGGCCCTAGTTTTGGACCCACTGGATCAGCTGGTTCTGGTCCTAGTTTTGGACCCTTTGGATCAGCTGGTTCTGGGCCCTGGTTCTGGTCCCTAGTTTTGGAGCCTTTGGATCAGCTGGTTCTGGTCCCTAGTTTTGGAGCCTTTGGATCAGCTGGTTCTGGTCCCTAGTTTTGGACCCACTGGATCAGCTGGTTCTGGTCCTAGTTTTGGAGCCTTTGGATCAGCTGGTTCTGGTCCCTAGTTTTGGACCCACTGGATCAGCTGGTTCTGGTCCTAGTTTTGGAGCCTTTGGATCAGCTGGTTCTGGGCCCTAGTTTTGGACCCACTGGATCAGCTGGTTCTGGTCCTAATTTTGGAGCCTTTGGATCAGCTGGTTCTGGGCCCTAGTTTTGGAGCCTTTGGGTCAGCTGGTTCTGGTCCTAGTTTTTGACCCTTTGGATCAGCTGGTTCTGGTCCTAGTTCTGGACCACTTGTTCTTTGGTAGCTGGTACAGATCCATGTCCAGTCCAACTGTCCTTCATTTAATTTCAGATTTCCCATGGTCCTTTGCTGTGGCTGTGTTTACTGCTGTACTCTGTCATGTTGAACAGGTTGGTTTAAGACACTCAGTCTGGCTGAGAGGGGCGTGGCCTGGGGGGGGGTGTATGTGCAGACCCTCTGTTAAACCTGGAGCTCAGTAGTAGAGTTTAAACACAGACTCTATTGGACAGAACATGTGTCCTCATGTCACCGCTGGATCTGACCCACATGTTCTACCGCTCTGACCTAGAACCTGTTCTGTCTATCGTGTGTTCAGTGCAGTGGATCTGAATGTAAGTCCATCCTGTGTCTTTTCTTAGTAACATGTCCCACATGCACACATGCTATGGCAGCTATCAGCCTGGGTGGGTGTGGGTGTGGGTGTGGGTGTGGGTGTGGGTGTCATGTCCTGGGTGTCATGTCCTGGGACAGAGGACAGTTGGACAGAGTGTTCAGTTCTATTTATACAAACTGACGCTACGTTTACAGCAGCACATAAGCATCACCTGTGTGTGTGTGTGTATATGTGTATATAAGGATATGTGGGTCATCCTGTTCAGTCTCTTTAGGTCTGTGGTCTTAAAGGGGGATAACACTAAGACACCCCCCCCCCCCTTTTCTCCATTTTTATGGTTTTATCATCGTCCATATTGCTTTGAAGTGCACACTACAGCCTCCTTACACCTATAGTGCTTAGGCATACTTGGAGGGGGGGGGGGGGGGTCCATTTGGGATTTTACATGTGTGTGATTTTATTTAGAGCACTTTGTCTTTTGGTTTTGTGGTTTGTTTGTTTTTTTTTTCGTATTTTTTTTTTTTTGGGGGGGGGGGGGGGGGGTCTGAGCCCACAATGGTTCTTACCTATGAGAAACCCAAGCCCCCAGTTTTACCTGTAAGCACAGAGAACACTGAGGAACAGTACACACAAGCACGTAGAATATATACCAGTGGGGTAAGGTAAAGTAAGGTAAGGTAAGGTAAGGTAAGGTAAGGTAAGGTAAGGTAAAGTAAGGTAAGGTAAGGTAAGGTAAGGTAAGGTAAAGTAAGGTAAGGTAAGGTAAGGTAAGGTAAGGTAAGGTAAGGTAAGGTAAAGTAAGGTAAGGTAAGGTAAGGTAAAGTAAGGTAAGGTAAGGTAAGGTAAGGTAAGGTAAAGTAAGGTAAGGTAAGGTAAAGTAAGGTAAGGTAAGGTAAGGTAAGGTAAAGTAAGGTAAGGTAAGGTAAGGTAAAGTAAGGTAAGGTAAGGTAAGGTAAGGTAAGGTAAGGTAAGGTAAAGTAAGGTAAGGTAAGGTAAGGTAAGGTAAAGTAAGGTAAGGTAAGGTAAGGTAAGGTAAAGTAAGGTAAAGTAAGGTAAGGTAAGGTAAGGTAAAGTAAGGTAAGGTAAGGTAAGGTAAGGTAAGGTAAAGTAAGGTAAAGTAAGGTAAGGTAAGGTAAGGTAAAGTAAGGTAAGGTAAGGTAAGGTAAAGTAAGGTAAGGTAAAGTAAAGTAAGGTAAGGTAAGGTAAGGTAAAGTAAGGTAAGGTAAGGTAAGGTAAGGTAAGGTAAGGTAAGGTAAAGTAAGGTAAGGTAAGGTAAGGTAAGGTAAAGTAAGGTAAGGTAAGGTAAGGTAAAGTAAGGTAAGGTAAGGTAAAGTAAGGTAAGGTAAAGTAAGGTAAAGTAAGGTAAGGTAAGGTAAGGTAAAGTAAGGTAAGGTAAGGTAAGGTAAAGTAAGGTAAGGTAAGGTAAAGTAAGGTAAAGTAAGGTAAGGTAAGGTAAGGTAAGGTAAGGTAAGGTAAAGTAAGGTAAGGTAAGGTAAGGTAAGGTAAGGGTATGATTTTATTATTTATTGTTTTCTCTTTAGATTGTATTTGCTCTTCCCTGTGGGTGTCCTTTATCCAGTTGGTTTTATTTATTTTTATTGGGCCTTTTATAGGAGATTTTAGATGTTTTTGACCCTAAACCATGTCAGAAGACTTAGTTCAGCCCCCCCACCCCACCCCCTCCCACCAAACTCATGAACCTCAGACCAAGTACCTGGATTTTACCCTGGCTCGGGGGTCTGGGGGTTCCATAGAACCCCTGGCAGCCATAATATTTGCTAATGCACCCCCCCCCATCCACCACCTGAACCATGAACAGATCAACTTCCTGTAATTACAGGAAGTGGTCTGGTGTGTGTGTGTGTGTGTGTGTGTGTGTGTGTGTGTGTGTGGGGGGGGCATAATGTACCAGGAAAACAAGTCCTGTGTACAGTGGTTAGTGGATGGGGAGGGGTCAAAATGAACCTTGTAAAGACACTTAAAGGTGCCGTATGTGGGACTGTGTCCTAAACTGGTCCTGCAGTCACATTCAAATACAGTACAGTGTGGTATCCCCCGCCCCCCCCCGCCCCCCCCACCCCCCCACCACCAGACTAGGGGTTGACAGATCCAGCATGAGCGTCTACTACTAGTGTTTGCACTGACCCTGTCCACCACAGCAGAACCTTCATACAAAACTGTCCTCAGCAGACGGGTTCTGCATCAGTCTGATACAGAACAGACAAACGTCCTGAACACTGATGACACTTCACACACATTCAGCAGAGACAGGAAGGAAATGAACCGAAGTTTAACTTTGACTTCCATTAAGTACCCCCCCCCCCTTTCAGATTACACGGCAGTCTGTTCACCAGGGCCAGGAGAAGAGACTGAAGCCCAGCCCTGGGAGAAGACACCGCCGGTCTGGGACCAGGTGCAGAGACCGCCGGTCTGGGACCAGGTGCAGAGACCGCCGGTCTGGGACCAGGTGCAGACACCGCCGGTCTGGGACCAGGTGCAGACGGCGGTCCCGGCTCTCAGTGGTTCTTTCGGTGGTCAGTCTACGGCAGAGTGGGCGTCGCTCTTCTACTTGTTCTCCTCTTTCGGTCGTCTGTTTCTAACTCATCTCCTTGTTCTGTTTGTCTCTTTGTCTCTTTGTCCTATTTGTTCATAATCCCTTTAGTCCTTCTGGGTTTCTTCAGGTCAGATGTTTGTGCTCATAAATGTTCAGCTGCAGCTCAGAGGAACTGACAACCTGGACGAACAAAGGGACTGACTCTGTGATTGGCAGACAGGTGATGGGCGGAGCCTCAGACCAAAACACACAGTGACATCATAAACATCATTTAGGGGCTGACACTGAGCTTTAAATGTGAATCTTCTGTCTGGAACACGACTGAGTGAGATCAGGACTGAAATGAACAGGACTCATTCATGTCTGTGACAGTCAGACACGTTTTAGAACTAGAACAGAATTCACACAGACTGCACCTTTAATGTGGGGAACCCTGCAAAGACCCTTTAATGTGGGGAACCCTGCAAAGACCCTTTAATGTGGGGAACCCTGGAAAGACCCTTAAATGTGCAGAACCCTGCAAAGACCCTTAAATGTGTGGAACCCTGTAAAGACCCTTAAATGTGCGGAACCCTGTAAAGACCCTTAAATGTGTGGAACCCTGTAAAGACCCTTAAATGTGGGGAACCCTTTATAGACCCTTAAATGTGTGGAACCCTGTAAAGACCCTTAAATGTGTGGAACCCTGTAAAGACCCTTAAATGTGGGGAACCCTGTAAAGACCCTTAAATGTGGGGAACCCTTTATAGACCCTTAAATGTGCGGAACCCTGTAAAGACCCTTAAATGTGCGGAACCCTGTAAAGACCCTTTAATGTGGGGAACCCTGGAAAGACCCTTAAATGTGCAGAACCCTGCAAAGACCCCTAAATGTGTGGAACCCTGTAAAGACCCTTAAATGTGGGGAACCCTTTATAGACCCTTAAATGTGCGAAACCCTGTAAAGACCCTTAAATGTGTGGAACCCTGTAAAGACCCTTAAATGTGGGGAACCCTTTATAGACCCTTAAATGTGTGGAACCCTGTAAAGACCCTTAAATGTGTGGAACCCTGTAAAGACCCTTAAATGTGGGGAACCCTTTATAGACCCTTAAATGTGCGGAACCCTGTAAAGACCCTTAAATGTGGGGAACCCTGTAAAGACCCTTAAATGTGGGGAACCCTTTATAGACCCTTAAATGTGCGGAACCCTGTAAAGACCCTTAAATGTGCGGAACCCTGTAAAGACCCTTAAATGTGTGGAACCCTTTATAGACCCTTAAATGTGTGGAACCCTGTAAAGACCCTTAAATGTGCAGAACCCTGTAAAGACCCTTAAATGTGGGGAACCCTTTACAGACCCTTAAATGTGCAGAACCCTGTAAAGACACTTAAATGTGCAGAACCCTGTAAAGACCCTTAAATGTACAGAACCCTTTATAGACCCTTAAATGTGTGGGACCCTGTAAAGACCCTTAAATGTGTGGAACCCTGTAAAAACCCTTAAATGTGTGGAACCCTTTCTAGACCCTTAAATGTGCGGAACCCTGTAAAGACCCTTAAATGTGGGGAACCCTTTATAGACCGTTAAATGTGCGGAACCCCGTAAAGACCCTTAAATGTGCAGAACCCTGTAAAGACCCTTAAATGTGGGGAACCCTTTACAGACCCTTAAATGTGCGGAACCCTGTAAAGACACTTAAATGTGCAGAACCCTTTATAGACCCTTAAATGTACAGAACCCTTTATAGACCCTTAAATGTGCAGAACCCTTTATAGACCCTTAAATGTGCAGAACCCTTTATAGACCCTTAAATGTACATAACCCTTTACAGACCCTTAAATGTACATAACCCTTTACAGACCCTTAAATGTACAGAACCCTTTATAGACCCTTAAATGTGCAGAACCCTTTATAGACCCTTAAATGTGCAGAACCCTTTACAGACCCTTAAATGTGCAGAACCCTTTACAGACCCTTAAATGTGCAGAACCCTTTATAGACCCTTAAATGTGCAGAACCCTTTATAGACCCTTAAATGTACATAACCCTTTATAGACCCTTAAATGTACATAACCCTTTACAGACCCTTAAATGTACAGAACCCTTTATAGACCCTTAAATGTACAGAACCCTTTATAGACCCTTAAATGTGCAGAACCCTTTACAGACCCTTAAATGTGCAGAACCCTTTACAGACCCTTAAATGTGCAGAACCCTTTACAGACCCTTAAATGTGCAGAACCCTTTACAGACCCTTAAATGTGCAGAACCCTTTACAGACCCTTAAATGTGCAGAACCCTTTACAGACCCTTAAATGTGCAGAACCCTTTACAGACCCTTAAATGTGCAGAACCCTTTATAGACCCTTAAATGTACAGAACCCTTTATAGACCCTTAAATGTACAGAACCCTTTATAGACCCTTAAATGTGCAGAACCCTTTACAGACCCTTAAATGTGCAGAACCCTTTACAGACCCTTAAATGTGCAGAACCCTTTACAGACCCTTAAATGTGCAGAACCCTTTATAGACCCTTAAATGTGCAGAACCCGTCCTGGTCCTGTGCTTCTAAAGGCCTCCTCAGATCAGTTCCTCCTCCTGCTCTGATGCCAGTTCAGGTTCTTCTATGTTCAGCTCTGGACTCATGTGTGAGGAGGCAGATTTTACTGCCGCTGGTGGTGTCATATTTTTAGTGGGTGGGGGTGGGGGGGCATGGTATAAAAGCACGTCTGCACAGCCTCCAAACAGAAACCACAGGAACCACAGGAACCAGAACCAGCACCGCCAAGGTAAAACCAAAACCCACTGTCTGGACACAGATCTAGACCTGGATCTGGACCCGGACCTGGACCTCGACCCAGACCTGAACCTGGACCTGGACCTGGACCAGGACCCAGACCCGGACCTGGACCTGGACCAAGACCCAGACCTGGACCTGGACCCTCGTCTCCATCCGTCTCTAACGTTGTGCTAGTGTATGTGCAGGAGTGGGACCCTGACCCTTACCTGGACCTGGACCCGTACCTGGACCTGGACCTGGACCCGTACCTGGACCTGGACCTGGAGCGTCTCTGACATTCTGCTGTGTGTGTGCAGGAGTGTTCCTCGTCGTGAACATGTCGTCAGATAAGGGTGTGGAGGTGGTGGGCTGTGACGCCTCCATCATGAAGAACGTGTGGGAGATCCGAGAGAGGGAGTACGAGCAGAAGATGAGGATGGAGGAGGAGCGAGTGGCCCAGAGCGCCCTGCCTGCGTAAGAACCCACCCAGTCCACTTTTAGAACCCACCCAGTCCACTTTTAGAACCCACCCAGTCCACTTTTAGAACCCACCCAGTCCACTTTTAGGGTTCCACATTAACAGGTCACTAATTCCACCTTTATTTAATGAAGTCTGAACACATTCAAATAAGGTCGAACTTTACAACCAAACAGAGAAAAAACAAGAAACAGAGAAAATAAAAACCAACAATTCAGTTCAACTAAAGCCTAACAGTAAAAAATTAGATTATACATTATTGAGTAGATTTAAAGATATAAAAAAATTAAGTCATAAACAGAAACAACTACATGAAGTGTTACAGAAAATAAGAATATATATATATATATATATATATATATATATATATATATATATATATATATATATATATACACTCTTAAAGTGCTGTTAACATTTAGTGAGATTTTCTTTTATAATTTTACCAAATTAGTAATAATTTATTCTTTTTTTTTTCCAAGAAACTTCATCCTGTTCAGTCATTTTTAAATTATTTCTGTATTTAATAACATCTGACTTTTAATAAGATATTTACAAATATATTAAAAACATCAAACTTATTTTAACTCAGTGTATAAAAGAAATATCTGCTTTTATTTTTTACAAAGTAAGAAAAAAGTGTTATGGAGTGAACTGAAGAACTATTATTATTATTATTATTATTATTATTATTATTACTACTACTGTTATTATTATTATTATTATTATTATGATTATGATTATGATTATTATTATTATTACTACTACTGTTATTATTATTATTATTATTATTATGATTATTATTATTATTATTATTATTATTATTATTATTATTACTACTACTGTTATTATTATTATGATTATTATTATTATTATTATTATTATTATTACTACTACTACTGTTATTATTATTATTATTATTATTATTATTATTATTATTATTATTACTACTACTACTGTTATTATTATTATTATTATTATTATTATTATTATTATTATTATTATTATTATTATTACTACTACTGTTATTATTATTATTATTATTATTATTATTATTATTATTATTATTATTCATCAGATTCAGCTGAATATAAACTGTTTGTAAGTGAATATGATCTGCTGACAGCTTTGTGTCATGGTTGTTCTAACAGTTTTTCAGTGGATTAGTGTGGTTCAACAGCTGTAAATGAAAGAGCGTTAATCTGTGACACATGACCTCAGATATTCAGCGCTGGGACAGCTGAGCATGTTCACAGCCAGAGGAGACGGCCCTCCAACTGTCCACTGTCCAACTGTCCACTGTCCACCTGTCCACTGTCCAACTGTCCACTGTCCACTGTCCAACTGTCCACTGTCCAACTGTCCACTGTCCACTGTCCACCTGTCCACTGTCCAACTGTCCACTGTCCAACTGTCCAACTGTCCACTGTCCAACTGTCCACTGTCCAACTGTCCACTGTCCACTGTCCACCTGTCCACTGTCCAACTGTCCACTGTCCACTGTCCAACTGTCCACTGTCCAACTGTCCACTGTCCACTGTCCACTGTCCAACTGTCCACTGTCCAACTGTCCACTGTCCACTGTCCACTGTCCAACTGTCCACTGTCCACCTGTCCACTGTCCACTGTCCAACTGTCCAACTGTCCACTGTCCACTGTCCAACTGTCCACTGTCCACTGTCCAACTGTCCACTGTCCAACTGTCCACTGTCCACTGTCCAACTGTCCACTGTCCAACTGTCCACTGTCCAACTGTCTGCTCGTCCAAATGTCCACCCCTCCACCCGTTTAGATGGTGTTTCCTCAAAAACGTCTGTAAATGGAACTACAGTTGAACTCTGTCCACTAAACATAATCAACTGAATCTAAAACTAAACAACTGAGCATTAGTTTGGAGTTGCCTTTAGTTTGGAGTTGCCTTTAGTTTGGAGTTGCCTTTAGTTGCAGTATAAACAGTGTTTAAAGCCTAAACATTTGTTTGCTTCAGTCATTTTTCAAACATCATCATAATCTGACTTTGGTGGAAAAGTCGCTGTTCGCAGATATTTACGAACTCTGAGTGGGAGGCTGGGTTTGTTTCAGCGGTCGAACCACACACACACCTTTAATGTCCTTTAATGTGTGCGCTGTTGGACCGTTTAGACTCAGACTAAATGTGGTCCCAGTTCTAAATGCAGTGGTTTGTTCAGTCCATGTGGACGGTCACATGACCCACACACTGCACATACTTCACACATACTGCACATACCCGCCTACCTGACTGTATTTACACACACACACACACACACACACACACACACACACACACACACACACACACACACACACACACACACACACACACACACACACAGGATGTTCTGGACCAGATGGACTGAGCTGAAACTCGACCCTTTACCAACGAAGAAGAACTCACTCAGCCTGTGAACTGAAAGAACTGGAGCTCACATGAACCACAAACACTGAAACCACAGGGTCTGGGGGGGGGGGGGGGGGGGCTGTTGTACATCACAACAGTATAAAGCACTTGGCAGCCCACCCCAATGTCTTCCAGCACATTCTCTCATCCCCCCCCAGCAGACAGTAGGTCATCTATGCTAAGGTGGGGGGGGGGCTGTATCTACTGTTATAAACCACCACGTCCTCCACGTACACATCTGTCACATTACTTTTAGAATTACGTAGCCCCGCCCCCTCTCCAGTCCCGCACTGGGGGGGGGGGGGGGGGGGGCTCATGATGCCATTAGTGGGCGTGGCTCAGACAAGGTTGAGAACCCTTGAACCAGAACCATCTCCTGATCTGAACTGTTTCATTCCTGTCGGTCCACTAATCCTGTTCATCCATGTCAATAACTGGTGTCAAATACAGTTCTTCATCTTTTCATGGTCATCAGATATGACCATATGTGGACGTTCAGAGGCTCTGTAGTTACCGTGGAAACACCGTCATCTTCTCCAACATTGATTCACCAGTAAAACCCATGGATTTGGATCAATGACAGTGGATGGACACACTGGGTTTATGATCAATAAGAAATAAAATAAATGAATGTACAAAATAATAAATAACTTAAAAAAGCCAAAAAATTGGCTAAAATTAAGTTTGAAAGTATGAAATAAGCAACGAAATTAACAAAAACAGCCAAAGCGATCAATAAAATGAACAAAAATTAATATTAAATCAACAAAACAATGAGTTACATGGACAAAATAAGCCACAAACTGAAGAAAAAACAATAAAAGAGGCAACAAAACAAATAAAACGATAAATAAAATGAATGAAGATGAACAAAATGAATAAAAAACTTGCAAAATAAGTAAAACATTTGGACGTTCAGAGACTCTACATGAATATACTTTAATGTGAAAATACATGAATATACTGTAAATATAACTAAGAAAATACATGAATACACTGTAAATGTAACTGTAAGAAAATACATGAATATACTGTGAATATAACTGTAAGAAAATACATGAATATACTGTGAATATAACTGTAAGAAAATACATGAATACACTGTAAATACAACTAAGAAAATACATGAATGTACTGTAAATATAACTGTAAGAAAATACATGAATATACTGTGAATATAACTGTAAGAAAATACATGAATATACTGTAAATATAACTAAGAAAATACATGAATACACTGTAAATGTAACTGTAAGAAAATACATGAATATACTGTGAATATAACTGTAAGAAAATACATGAATATACTGTGAATATAACTGTAAGAAAATACATGAATATACTGTAAATACAACTAAGAAAATACATGAATATACTGTAAATGTAACTGTAAGAAAATACATGAATACACTGTAAATACAACTAAGAAAATACATGAATGTACTGTAAATATAACTGTAAGAAAATACATGAATATATTGTGAATATAACTGTAAGAAAATACATGAATGTACTGTAAATATAACTAACAAATACATGAATATACTGTAAATATAACTGTAAGAAAATACATGAATATATTGTGAATATAACTGTAAGAAAATACATGAATATATTGTGAATATAACTGTAAGAAAACACATGAATATACTGTAAATATAACTAAGAAAATACATGAATATATTGTGAATATAACTGTAAGAAAATACATGAATATACTGTAAATATAACTGTAAGAAAATACATGAATGTACTGTAAATATAACTAAGAAAATACATGAATATACTGTAAATATAACTGTAAGAAAATACATGAATATATTGTGAATATAACTGTAAGAAAATACATGAATATTGTGAATATAACTGTAAGAAAACACATGAATATACTGTAAATATAACTAAGAAAATACATGAATATATTGTGAATATAACTGTAAGAAAATACATGAATATATTGTGAATATAACTGTAAGAAAACACATGAATATACTGTAAATATAACTAAGAAAATACATGAATATACTGTAAATATAACTGTAAGAAAATACATGAATATATTGTGAATATAACTGTAAGAAAATACATGAATGTACTGTAAATATAACTAAGAAAATACATGAATATACTGTAAATATAACTGTAAGAAAATACATGAATATATTGTGAATATAACTGTAAGAAAATACATGAATATATTGTGAATATAACTGTAAGAAAACACATGAATATACTGTAAATATAACTAAGAAAATACATGAATATATTGTGAATATAACTGTAAGAAAATACATGAATATATTGTGAATATAACTGTAAGAAAACACATGAATATACTGTAAATATAACTAAGAAAATATATGAATATACTGTAAATATAACTGTAAGAAAATACATGAATATACTGTAAATATAACTGTAAGAAAATACATGAATACACTGGAAATATAACTGTAAGAAAATACATGAATATACTGTAAATATAACTAAGAAAATACATGAATATACTGTAAATATAACTGTAAGAAAATACATGAATATACTGTAAATATAACTAAGAAAATACATGAATATACTGTAAATATAACTGTAAGAAAATACATGAATATACTGTAAATATAACTAAGAAAATACATGAATACACTGGAAATATAACTGTAAGAAAATACATGAATATACTGTAAATATAACTAAGAAAATACATGAATATACTGTAAATATCACTGTAAGAAAATACATGAATATACTGTAAATATAACTAAGAAAATACATGAATATACTGTAAATATAACTGTAAGAAAATACATGAATATACTGTAAATATAACTAAGAAAATACGTGAATACACTGTAAATATAACTGTAAGAAAATACATGAATATACTGTAAATATAACTGTAAGAAAATACATGAATATACTGTGAATATAACTGTAAGAAAATACATGAATGTACTGTGAATATAACTGTATGAAAATACATGAATATACTGTAAATATAACTAAGAAAATACATGAATATACTGTAAATATAACTGTAAGAAAATACATGAATATACTGTAAATATAACTAAGAAAATACATGAATACACTGGAAATATAACTGTAAGAAAATACATGAATATACTGTAAATATAACTGTAAGAAAATACATGAATACACTGTAAATATAACTGTAAGAAAATACATGAATACACTGTAAATATAACTGTAAGAAAATACATGAATATACTGTAAATATAACTGTAAGAAAATACATGAATATACTGTAAATATAAATGTAAAAAATACATGAATACACTGTAAATATAACTAAGAAAATACATGAATATACTGTAAATATAACTAAGAAAATACATGAATATACTGTGAATATAACTAAGAAAATACATGAATATACTGTAAATATAACCAAGAAAATACATGAATATACTGTAAATATAACTGTAAGAAAATACATGAATATACTGTAAATATAAATGTAAAAAATACATGAATACACTGTAAATATAACTAAGAAAATACATGAATATACTGTAAATATAACTAAGAAAATACATGAATATACTGTGAATATAACTAAGAAAATACATGAATATACTGTAAATATAACTAAGAAAATACATGAATATACTGTAAATATAACTGTAAGAAAATACATGAATATATTGTGAATATAACTGTAAGAAAATACATGAATGTACTGTAAATACAACTAAGAAAATACATGAATATACTGTAAATATAACTAAGAAAATACATGAATATACTCTAAATATAACTGTAAGAAAATACATGAATATACTGTAAATATAACTAAGAAAATACATGAATATACTGTAAATATAACTGTAAGAAAATACATGAATATACTGTAAATATAACTAAGAAAATACGTGAATACACTGTAAATATAACTGTAAGAAAATACATGAATATACTGTAAATATAACTGTAAGAAAATACATGAATATACTGTAAATATAACTGTAAGAAAATACATGAATGTACTGTGAATATAACTGTAAGAAAATACATGAATATACTGTAAATATAACTAAGAAAATACATGAATATACTGTAAATATAACTGTAAGAAAATACATGAATATACTGTAAATATAACTGTAAGAAAATACATGAATGTACTGTGAATATAACTGTAAGAAAATACATGAATATACTGTAAATATAACTGTAAGAAAATACATGAATATACTGTAAATATAACTAAGAAAATACGTGAATACACTGTAAATATAACTGTAAGAAAATACATGAATATACTGTGAATATAACTGTAAGAAAATACATGAATATACTGTAAATATAACTGTAAGAAAATACATGAATATACTGTGAATATAACTGTAAGAAAATACATGAATATACTGTAAATATAACCAAGAAAATACATGAATATACTGTAAATATAACTGTAAGAAAATACATGAATATACTGTAAATATAAATGTAAAAAATACATGAATACACTGTAAATATAACTAAGAAAATACATGAATATACTGTAAATATAACTAAGAAAATACATGAATATACTGTGAATATAACTAAGAAAATACATGAATATACTGTAAATATAACTAAGAAAATACATGAATATACTGTAAATATAACTAAGAAAATGGAAGAAAGTACAGATATTTGTGTAGGAAACAGAGAAAACAGAAAGAACAGATGCACGAAAGGTAGTACTCAGATCAAGTATTTGTACTCAGATAAAGTATTTCAATACAGATAAAGTATTTGAACTCAGATGAAGTATTTGAACTCAGATGACGTATTTGTACACAGATGACATATTTATACTGGTTACCTCTATTGCTGTGGTATTTACAGTGGGTTTGTTACACTTTGTTACCACATATATACCTTGTGGGCTATGTTCATGTTTCCTCGTACGTACAGAAGTCGTTTGTTGTGGTTCATGTTTTGTGGTTGGTGTTTTTTTTGTTGACGTGGACGCCGTGCACTGACCCTGCCTTTGTGGTGACCCCTGTCTTTGTGGTGACCCCTGCCTTTGTGGTGACCCCTGTCTTTGTGGTGACCCCTCCTTTTGTGGTGACTCCTGTCTTTGTGGTGACCCCTGCCTTTGTGGTGACTCCTGTCTTTGTGGTGACCCCTGCCTTTGTGGTGACTCCTGTCTTGTGGTAACCCCTGTCTTTTGTGGTGACCCCTTCCTTTGTGGTGACCCCTGCCTTTGTGGTAACCCCTCCTTTGTGGTGACCCCTGCCTTTGTGGTGACCCCTGCATTTGTACTGACCCCTGTCTTTGTGGTGACCCCTGCCTTTGTGGTAACCCCTGTCTTTGTGGTGAGCCCTGCCTTTGTGGTGACCCCTGTCTTTGTGGTGACCCCTGCCTTTTGGTGACCCCTGCCTTTGTGGTGAGCGCTGTCTTTGTGGTGAACCCTGCCTTTGTGGTGACCCCTGTCTTTGTGGTGACCCCTGTCTTTATGGTGACCCCTGCCTTTGTGGTGACTCCTGTCTTTGTGGTGACCCCTCCCTTTGTGGTGAGCCCTGTCTTTGTGGTGATCCCTGTCTTTGCGGTGACCCCTCCCTTTGTGGTGAGCCCTGTCTTTGTGGTGACCCTGCCTTTGTGGTGACTGCTGTCTTTGTGGTAACCCCTGTCTTTGTGGTGACCCCTGTCTTGTGGTGATCCCTGTCTTTGTGGTGAGCCCTGTCTTTGTGGTGAGCGCTGTCTTTGTGGTGAACCCTGCCTTTGTGGTGACCCCTGTCCTTTATGGTGACCCCTGCCTTTGTGGTGACTCCTGTCTTTGTGGTGAACCCCTCCCTTTGTGGTGAGCCCTGTCTTTGTGGTGACCCCTGTCTTTGTGGTGACCCCTCCCTTTGTGGTGAGCCCTGTCTTTGTGGTGACCCCTGCCTTTGTGGTGACCCCTCCCTTTGTGGTGAGCCCTGTCTTTGTGGTGACCCCTCCCTTTGTGGTGACCGCTGTCTTTGTGGTAACCCCTGTCTTTGTGGTGACCCCTGTCTTTGTGGTGACCCCTCCCTTTGTGGTGAGCCCTGTCTTTGTGGTGAGCCCTGTCTTTGTGGTGACCGCTGTCTTTGTGGTGACCCCTGCCTTTGTGGTGACCCCTGTCTTTGTGGTGACCCCTGCCTTTTTGGTGACCCCTGCCTTTGTGGTGAGCGCTGTCTTTGTGGTGAACCCTGCCTTTGTGGTGACCCCTGTCTTTGTGGTGACCCCTGTCTTTATGGGTGACCCCTGCCTTTGTGGTGACTCCTGTCTTTGTGGTGACCCCTCCCTTTGTGGTGAGCCCTGTCTTTGTGGTGATCCCTGTCTTTGCGGTGACCCCTCCCTTTGTGGTGAGCCCTGTCTTTGTGGTGACCCCTGCCTTTGTGGTGACTGCTGTCTTTGTGGTAACCCCTGTCTTTGTGGTGACCCCTGTCTTTGTGGTGATCCCTGTCTTTGTGGTGAGCCCTGTCTTTGTGGTGAGCGCTGTCTTTGTGGTGACCCCTGCCTTGTGGTGACCCCTGTCTTTATGGTGACCCCTGCCTTTGTGGTGACTCCTGTCTTTGTGGTGACCCCTCCCTTTGTGGTGAGCCCTGTCTTTGTGGTGATCCCTGTCTTTGCGGTGACCCCTCCCTTTGTGGTGAGCCCTGTCTTTGTGGTGACCCCTGCCTTTGTGGTGACCCCTGCCTTTGTGGTGACCCCTCCCTTTGTGGTGAGCCCTGTCTTTGTGGTGACCCCTCCCTTTGTGGTGACCGCTGTCTTTGTGGTAAACCCCTGTCTTTGTGGTGACCCTGTCTTTGTGGTGACCCCTCCCTTTGTGGTGAGCCCTGTCTTTGTGGTGAGCCCTGTCTTTGTGGTGACCGCTATCTTTGTGGTGACCCCTGCCTTTGTGGTGACCCCTCCCTTTGTGGTGAGCCCTGTCTTTGTGGTGACCCCTGCCTTTGTGGTGAGCCCTGTCTTTGTGGTGACTCCTGCCTTTGTGGTAACCCATGCCTTTGTGGTGACCCCTGCTTTTGTGGTGACCCCTGCCTTTGTGTCTCCTCAGGATCAACCAGGACTGGGCCAATCGGCTGCTGGCCAGACAGCCCAACTACAAGAGGTCCGAACGCAAAGCCAAACCCGTTGAGCCTCCGATGGATGAAGCCAACATCTGGAAGTCCAGAGTCCCCAGCCCCGCGCCCCAGCCCCCCCTCCTGCGTCTCGCGGTCTAGGTTCAGGTCCATCGGCCAGACCGGGAATCCAAACCCGAGGCGTTCCCACTTCAGGCAAGGATAAGAAGGTGGACAAGAAGGCGGTGGATAAGAGTGCACATAAACTCCAGTTACTGGCCTCCGTCACCCAGACCCAGCCTTCTCCAATGGTCTGGGGGAAGGCTTGGAAGTACAACAAGTGTGTGCCACCACCACCAGAGGGCACTGAAGCCATTACAAAACTGGGGCCAGTGCTGGGTGTTTGCAACCAAGCAGCCTTTCTCTGAAGCAGGTCAACCTTGGCCAACGGTCCGAGCAAAATGGATCCTCAAAGCCTCCATCTGTGGAACAAACAGGCCACAGGATGGTGGAATCACAAGAGCTGGACCCTGAATCTGTGCAACGAGGAGTGGAAGATGTCCTGGAAGAACCCTGAGAAAGACAACAAGGACCAAGGTTCTGCTCACGGTCAGAAGGGATTCTTCGCTTCACTGGTTGAAACGCAACAACACAATGAAGCACTGTGCTCTTCAGAGTGGAGGGATTCATGGCAGTCCACCAAGTCGTCAAACCAGGAGCATCCGTCTACCGTTCTGCATCATGATGCTAAGGCTAACACGCAGGACAGTTGTGAAATGATGAGCTCTGAGTGGGATGAATGTTGGAAACTTGGTAACCACTACGGCTGTGGTAACACCAGGTCGCCACAAGGTCAGAAATTCAAAGCTCCACAGTGGGCCGGCTCATGGAGGGCCACTACCATGGTGTCTGGAGACCACAACAAATCTGACGCCTCCATGAAGGAAACCAGTAGCAACCGCAAACCACAGGACAAGTTGGTTGTTGTGCCTTGTGAGCGTAAGCCCAGAATTATGGATTTGGAGTTTAACGATGAATTCAAGGGATCATCGGAGTGGAGCAATTCATGGCAGGTGAACAAAACCAGTTCAAAACCCTCTGAAGAACTAGAGAAAGTACTAAAAGCTCCACCCCCAAAGACTGACGCTCCTGTGATGGTTGAAGAGAAACCAAAGGTGAATTATTCAGCATCAGCGGACACAAGCCCTGACTTTACCAAACTGAGACATGAAGTCGTCTTTCGTCCTAAACGGGAAATCACCCACACGATGCTGCTCCGTTTGAAACATCTGGAGAAGGTTTCATCTGGATCTGAATGGAGAGGACTCCTGGAAGATGCTGAAACATCGTATGAGGATGGAGCGACAAAGAATGAGGCCAGAACCTTCAAATCCTTTCAGGGAGTCTGAGAAAGAAGCGAGCGATGAAAGCTGACGAGTGGAAAAACTCGTGGAAATACACCTGCCGACCCCTGGGTCAGGATGACCAGTCCTGGCAACAGCCTTGGCTCAGCACTCGCCCAGTCCGAGTCGACCGTGCGACGGCCTCCAACCACTTCGCTCCAGCGGACTCGCAGAGGAATGGGCCCACACAAGAACGGAACTGGATGGAATCCTGGAGGTTCTCCAGGCGCCAGCACAGATCTGAACCTGAGAAGAACCCTGGACAGAGAAGTCTGGAGTGACTTCCAGACAACCTGAACGCAGACAAGTGGAGCACCAGGAGCAGACGGGTTCCAGGAGGTCAGTGGGGCCTATGGCAGGAGTCCTGGATGTTCTCTGAAACCAAGAACCGTCCTGACTCTACATGGAACCCCTACCAGTGGAGCGAGGCCTGGAGGTTCCGTCTTCCACACCGAGCCGGTGAACGAGAACAAATGGACCAATGAACTGATGGAGATCAGAGCTCAGAGGGAGAACATTTCACTACACAGAGCGCAAACTAAGATGAGTCGATCTTTTAACGAGCAGATGTTTAGGGAACGATACCCAGAGAAGCAGTGGAGTTCTTCCTGGAAATCTGGACCACTTCATAGACAAAATGTGAACAGGTTTCAGGAGGAAAGAAGACTTTGGTATCTCCCATCAGCAATGAATGTGGATGTAAGTGGGGGAGGTCCTTCAGACTGGCCAACCCTATGCCTAAGACGGAGCAGAAATGGGTGGAGACATCTGCCAGCCCATGTTACTACGAGGTCATGTGGTCAGACGCAACAAGGTCCGTGACAACAAGAATATCATCTTCATTAGTAACTCCAGAATCCTCAAAATGTGGGAAACCTCCCCCAAGTTCCTGCAGAGCTTTCTCCCAAAGCTCAAAAATGTGGGCGGTCCTAAAGAATCAGCTGATCCCTGTGAGATCATCGCCAAGAAGATCCAGCTGAAGAAGCATTTGTACTCGACTATTGAGAAGGAGAACCAGGCCAAAAATGCACAAGCTAACAAGAAGTGGGCAGGGTGCCACTCACTGGGCAAAACCCAGCCCCGCCCCAAAGAGGGGCCGGCCCGGCAAAGAAGGCCAAGATGGAGGAGGAGCCCAATGACAAGATGATGGAGGAGTGGGTGGAGTCCTGGAGGTTCGTGGTCGACCCCAGATGCTGAAGATCAGATGAAGAAGTCACTGGTGGGTTGGACCGAGTCGTGGAGGTTCCTTATCCCACCGTACCAGGTTCTGAATGGACCCAAGTCCAAGTAGGCCACACCCACAACAGACACGGAACCAGGATCAACAGGAACTGATGGAACCAACTGGAACTGAAAGATGTGTGTAGTTCAAATGTAGGATGGTAGCGGTACGTTGGTTGGAGGTCAAATGAAGGACGGTTGTTGTTTCTGAGACTGTGTTGAATTAAAGGACAAATATGGACATCTATCAGTTTGTGATTATTTTATTTTAAAAAGTAACAAAAAAAAATCACATTTATTACAGAGTCACACAGAACTGAAGAAAAAACACAGACTATTGAGTATCACAGTAAACAACACAACTACCACTACTCCTACTACTGTACTACTACTACAACTACCACTAGTACTACTAATACTACTGTACTACTACTACTATTACTACTACTATTATTGCTACTACTACTGTACTACTACTACTACCATCAGATCAACACGTATAAATGTGTTCAATCTGGTCTCATCTAAAACCATCTGCTCTCATAGTGTTGAACTGTAAACACAAGTGTCATGTTTGTATCAGTACTACATGTATTATCATTATTGTTGTTATTATTATTATTATTATTATTATTATTATTATTAGTAGTAGTAGTAGTAGTAGTAGTAGTAGTAAAAAGAAAATATCACTGTTTTATCCTCCTCAGACCCAGGAAATGTCAGCAAAAAACTAGTTTTTTTTTTTTTTTTTATTAAATCAGTGCTTATATTGGAAACATCCTGATGCTACAGTTTTTTCAGATGCAGTTTTTATAATTTGTATGGAATGTCCTTTGTGGTGGACAGTTTTCTTTCTTTCTTTTTTTTTTTGGTATAAAGTTGTGAAACTCTTGTCCACAAATGTGGACAGAAAACCCACAGCTGAGTCTGAGGAGGATAAACTGGTGTCAGATCCAGTCTTGTTCTCAGTTCTCTGTGGACCTCTAGTGGACACACATGTGAACTGCATCCGTCTCATAGAACACAGAACCCAGTTGGAACACAAACACTGGGTTTACTCTAAATAAATAACACTAACATGAACACATCTGTCCTTCTGTTTTTGGACTAAACTCTGAATGTCCCGGTTCAGCTGAACAGGTCACATGACTGATGGAACTAAATGCATTAGAACATACAAACAGAACCGTCCCTCAGTTCTTCAGTCTGGACATGGGCCTGTTTGGTTCTGGTCCAGGATCAGGATCATCCGTGACCTGTTCCAACGTGGACCCACCTCTGGTCCTGGTCCTGGTCCGCTGTCTGCATCCAAAACAAACATGATCTGCCTTTTTCACAGCAGCAGTTCTACTGCACTTCAGCGATGCAAAGGTTCCCTCACCACAAACAGAACCGCTTATCTGGGCTGGTTCCACCCTTTTGTTCCATCTGTAGTTCCATCTGTGGTTCCACCGTTTGGTTCCACTGTGGTTCCACTGTTTGGTTCCATCTGTGGTTCCACTGTTTGGTTCCATCTGTGGTTCCTCAGGTCCAAAATTTGAGACAAACAGAGCCAAGGATCACACACTGACACTGATAAAAACTGCTCCAGATGAATTAGACCAGGGCTTCTTTAACTTTTTACAGCGGAGTACCCCCTGAAACTGACTTTTTACAGCAGAGTAAGTAAGTAAAGCTTTATTTATATAGCACTTTTTAAAACATGTTACAAAGTGCTTCACATAAAGGAGAGATAGATCAAATCAAATTTTACCCCCTGAACCCCCCGAAATAGATTTAAATAGACTTTTTACAGTGGAGTACCCCTGAAATAGACTTTTTACAGCGGAGTACCAGTCAGTTTTTTTCCAATATCATGCAGCTGTAGACTGAACTTATTATTGATGAACAAACTGCACAAAAATCAGATTATCACGCTTCCATGTTCTGTCAACACCACAACAGTCACTGTCTGCCACCAGTTAGGCCCCGCCCACAAACCGCATCATCACCGTTTCCTAACGTTGACACGGTTCATAGAGACGACGGCTAACAGCATAGAACTGTAGGTGTTTTGGTTGGTGGTGAATGAATCTGACTGTGCTTCTGTAACGTTGACCTGAACTTTAGTCCAGATCAATGGTCGTATTCACTCAGAACCTTCCCTTATCGTTGTGCGAAGGCGTGTCGTCATTCAGCCTTCAGGACAAACTCACTGTGAAATAATCCAAATCCCATTTTTGTCTGTTTCGTGGTTTGGTTCTTTCTCGTGTCGCTCCATCTACCCAGGTTCACTGATGTGTGGAGCGTTAGCGATACGGTACTGGACCAAGGTTCAAATAGTTTTAGATTTTTCATTATAGTTTAGTTTGATTTAGTTTGGACTGTTTTTTGTCTAATTCAGTTCATTTTGATTCGTTTTTAGAGCAGGTTTACTAGTTTTTATTAGTTTTAATTTTTTTCTAAATGCTTAGTTGTAGTTTAGTTTTAGTTTAGTTGTAGTTTAGTTGTAGTTCAGTTGTAGTTCAGTTGTAGTTCAGTTGTAGTTTAGTTGTAGTTCAGTGGTCTCTTTTCTGTTCTTCTCTGTCGTCGTATTCAAATAAATCCCAGACAGGATCTGCTGTCTTTAGTCTCCATGTTTCCAGAAGACGACTAAACGACAAGTGACGAAAAGTGACAGATCATGAAGTGTTGTATGGTGAGGCTAGCTAAAATTGCTTGAGGGAAATAAATGGATTTCGTATCAATCCAACGAAGACGAAGGAAATTTTTTCCGTTTTAGTTCTTTTGTAAACACAATACAGTTTCAGTTAGTTTTGGTTTTTCTCTTAATAATAGTTTTTATTTATTTCAGTTGATGAAAATGTTTTTTCAGTTCTAGTTTTGGTCATTTTGTTAGTTTTCGTTAACGATAATAACCTCGTACCTGGAACAGTAACCAGCGGACACAGACGTTCACAGTCATAGACCGAGCGTTGGTTCTGATCCAGGTTCATGGAAGGTGATGAAGCTAAAGGACTGAGTGAAACCAACAGCTGGTCGCCATGGAAACGCTAATGGAGCGGGTCACGGACACATGATCCAGACAGATGAGGACCAACAGCAGAGAGGAGGATCAGGTTTGGACCCACATGGGGGTCCGTGTTGACCGGTGCAGGACTGATCTGGTTTCATCTGTGGGTCCGTCAGCTCTGGTTTGACAGAAATAAGGAACCAGAACCACAGGGAGGTTCTGTTCTGAAGGGTCTGGTCTGAAGGGTCTGCACCGGTCCACGGATAAGGAAGGATCTGTACAGACCATAATAGTCCATTTATACAGACCATAATAGTCCACTTATACAGACCATAATAGTCCACTTATACAGACCATAATAGTCACTTCGTAAATGTGATCATCCATAAACTCTGGTTCAGACGTTTCAGTCCATTATTGGGTTTATTTCACAGTTTGTATGCTCGTCTGAATCAGTTTATGGACACTCACATTTACAAAGTGACAGTAAACGCACCGCATATGATTTGAACAGTTATAGGACTATTATGGTCTGTATAATGGACTATTATGGTCTGTATAAACGGACTATTAGGGTCTGTATAAACGGACTATTATGGTCTGTATAAACGGACTATTATGGTCTGTATAAACAGGTTTACACCAGTTTCTGTCATTTTTCAGTCAAATATTCCGTCATTGAACTGATGTGGTCTGAGGTCTGTCCAGGTGGACTCTGTTCTGTTCTGTGTTCCAGTCCTGGTTCTGTTCTGTGTTCCAGTCCTGGTTCTGTTCTGTGTTCCAGTCCTGGTTCTGGATGCAGATCAATCTAACTATAGAAGTGGGCGGGACTTTCACTGGAGGAGAACTGAACTCATCCAATCACAGTCCAGATATGACTTCTATCAGTGACCAATAATAATAATAATAATAATAATAATAAGTTTTATTTGTAATGCACTTTATATTTTTATCTAAAAATCTCAAAGTGCTACAGGCAATAAATAACAGAATAAAATAGAAAATAAGTAAGCCAGATAAAAACAGTTTAAAAATAAAAATAACAGTTAAAATGAAGACAATTAAAACAGGAGAAGCATGCAGAAACGTTGACAGATCATGGAAATGCCTTCCTGAATAAAAAGCTCTTCAGACCTTTTTTAAACGTCTGCTCAGTCTGTGGGGCCAGAGGTGTTCAGGCAGGACGTTCCACAGATGGGAGCAGCAGCAAAAGCCCCGTCACCCATGGTTCTAAGTTTTGTCCTGGGGGGGCACAGACGGTGGGATTGGCCTGATGGGGTTCTGGAGGTGGTGTGGGGGGGTGGGGAGTTCGGTCAGGTAAGTGGGGGCTTCACCGTGGAGACAGTGATGGGTGTGAAGGAGGATCTTATATTCGATGTGGAGGTGAACAGGAGCCAGTGTAGTGAGTGAAGAGTTAGCCCTGACCCCAACCCTGATCCTAAGCCTAACCCGAACCCTGGTCCTAACCCTAACCCTAACCCTGGTCCTAAGCCTAACCCGAACCCTGGTCATAACCCTAACCCTGGTCCTAACCCTAACCCTAACCCTAACCCTAACCCTTACCCTAACCCTAACAGGAGCCAGTGTAGTGAGTGGAGGGAAGGAGTGATGTGCTGATGTTTACGCCCCCTCATCAGGACCCTGGCAGCGCTGTTGTGGATGTTGTTGTGGATGTTGTTGTGGATGTTGTTGTGGACGTTGTTGTGGATGTTGTGTGGATGTTGTTGTGGACGTTGTTGTGGATGTTGTTGTGGATGTTGTTGTGGATGTTGTTGTGGACGTTGTTGTGGACGTTGTTGTGGATGTTGTTGTGGATGTTGTTGTGGATGTGCTGGAGCCTCTGGAGGCTCCTGCCGGGGATCCCCATGAGAAGTGCATTACAGTGGTCCAACCTGGAGGAGATAAGGGCGTGGACAGGTTCTCTGCAGCAGGGAGGGAGGGGCGGAGTTTGGCGATAGGAACTAGACTGAGATCTGGAACCACTGACATGTTCTAAAGCATCAACAGATGGACCAGGAGAAGGAAAGGAACAGGATCTTTGAACAAACTGCGAACGCCGACACCTTCAAAGTGGCTCATATATGTATAGGTACGTGGGGGCGTGGCCTGTAACTATGGTGACTAATGCTGGCGTGAAGCCAGATGAAAGCTAACATAGTGTCAACGTCCGACTCCAGGGTTCTACTCCTGTGTTCTACAGCAGACCTGACAGAACAGTTCCAGACCTTCAAACCTGGACCCCCTCCTCTACTCTAGGACCCCCCCCACACCCCCACACCCTTTACAGCAGGGTCTCGTATGTAAGACGAATTTTAAACGGAATTCTAAACTGGACTGAAGCCAGTGAAGGGCTGAGGGGACCTGCTCTGGTGGGTCTGTGGTGGCTCTGTGGTGGACCTTCTGTGGTGGACCTCATGGAGGACCTTCTGTGGTGGACCCTCTGTGGTGGACCTGTGGTGGACCTTCTGCGGTGGACCTGTGGTGGACCCTCTGTGGTGGACCTCATTGTGGACCTTCTGTGGTGGATCTGTGGTGGACCTTCTGTGGTGGACCTGTGTGGGTCTGTGGTGGACCTGTGGTGGACCTTCTGTGGTGGACCTGTGGTGGGTCTGTGTGGACCTGTGGTGGACCTCATGGAGGACCTGTGGTGGGTCTGTGGTGGACCTTCTGTGGTGGACCTGTGGTGGACCTTCTGTGGTGGGTCTGTGGTGGACCTGTGGTGGACCTTCTGTGGTGGACCTGTGGTGGACCTCATGGTGCCTATGGTTCCAGTGTTTCCTGCTCAGACTGGACCAGCTGAAGGTGTGGAATGTGGTCATGAAATAAACAGGTTGTTGAACAGACGCTGTGGTCTGAGTCTGTGTTAAAAATAGAATGAAGCCTGTGGACCAACTGAGGATCCAGTTACAGCTGAAGGAACCTGGAAACAGGACGAGGACTGCACCGCTGGTAGAAGACAGGAGAGGACAGGACCCACACAAATACATGCTCTGACATAGAAACAAAAAAAACAAACAAATAAACAAACAAATAAATAAATAAATAAATAAAATATGTGTGTGTATGTTGCAGAATTCTGTCCCTTCTGTTAAATTAAAGACCACACCCACTGTCCAGTGACCACACCCACTGTCCAACGACCACACCCACTGTCCAACAACCACACCCACTGTCCAATGACCACACCCACTGTCTAACAACCACACCCACATCCAACGACCACAGCCACTGTCCAATGACCACACCCACTGTCTAACAACCACACCCACATCCAATGACCACACCCACGTCCAGCGACCACACCCACTGTCTAATGGCCACACCCACTGTTTAATGACCACACCAACTGTCCATTGGTCATACCCACTGTCCAATGACCACACCCATGTCCAATGACCACACCCACTGTCCAGCAACCACACCCACACAACGAAACACCCACTGTCCTAGGACCACACCCACTGTCCAAGGACCACACCCACTGTTCAGTGACCACACCTACATCCAGCGACCACACCCACTGTCCATTTGAAATACTGTGCACATTCTGCGCTGTAGTTGATTTGGAAGGGCCAGTGGGCGGGGCCTCAGGGTTAAAGTTCACATCAGGGTTGAAGCTCCTCCTCTTCTTCAGCTGTTTTTCATCTCGTCTTTGCTTCATTGCTTCGTTGCAGATGTTGAATGAACGTCCGTCTTCCGTTTACTATGTTTTTGCGTTGGGCCTCGGCGGTTCGTCTGTTTTTACGACGCTCTTTCAGGAAACGTCCCTCACTGGCGACCGCTGGAACTCGACACTTTCCCACACTTCACTCTGATTGGCGTTCGCCAGGTGGAGAGGGTCCCGTGCGGAGGCGGAGCTTCTGCTTTTCAAAATAAAGCATCTGTGTCGGCCGAGGGACGCAGCACTGTGATTGGCTGAGCTGTGCGTGGGCGGGGCTCACCTGTTGGTGTCTGACTCAGTGTTTTCATTCATTCGTCTGCCTCGGCGCTGTCACCTCCTCTATATTTAGACGTGCAGCTCCTCAGCCGCTAACGTGACGCCGTAAAAATAGCATTGAGGGAAGACTGGAGTGTTAGAGCAGATGGAGGAGAGCGCCGATCAGGTCAGAGCAGTTCAGCTGCATGTTTACCACCCAAGGATACGACAACACACGTGCACAACCCACTGAGAGACCACCCCCCCCCCCAGGTAAGAACACACACCTGCACCCGCTGGTTTGGACCGGACCGGATCAGACCAGGTCCATGACACTGTCATGTCCTGTGGAGTTTGAGGGGTTGACTTCACTCAGACTGATGCTAACAGTTTCCCTTTGCTTCCAGTGTTTGTGCTAAGCTAAGCTAAAGCTATCCGCTACCATTAAACTCCTCCAACAGTGTCTTCTGTCGTTGGAGTTGTGATGTCATTCTATGATGTCATTCTATGATGTCATTCTGTGATGTCTTTCTGTGATGTCACTCACCTTTGGTGGGTTTTGTTTGAGTCTTAAATGGTGGATTAACATGAAGTTACAAACTTAAAGTGCATGTTACAGACCTGGTTCTGGTCCTGGTTCTGGTTCTGTCCACGTTCACATCGGTTTAAGTGGACCCAGAGTGGGAGGAGCTTAGTCCGCATTTCTCCATTTACTTCAACACTCACAATATCACAACGCCCACTGATGATGTCACAGTTGTGAGGAAGAACCAGATTTTTTTTTGTTTCCAGCTCAGAACCCACTGTTCTGGTTCTGACCCAGGTTTTCCTGGTGGTTCAGTGTCAGCTGTTTCAACTCCATTCAACTGGAACGTCAACATTTCAGACACGGTTCAATTCAAACCACGTCCACTCAGACTTAACGTCCTCCAGCCCTCTGGGCCCTCTGGTCCTCTAGTCCTCTGGTCCTCTGGTCCTCTAGTCCTCTGGTCCTCTGGTCCTCTAGTCCTCTAGTCCTCTGGTCCTCTGGTCCTCTAGTCCTCTGGTCCTCTGGTCCTCTGGTCCTTTGGTCCTCTGGTCCTCTGGTCCTCTGGTCCTCTGGTCCTCTGGTCCTCTGGTCCTCTGGTCCTTTGGTCCTCTAGTCCTCTGTCCACTGGTCCTGGTCCTCTGGTCCTCTGGTCCTCTGGTCCTCTAGTCCTCTGGTCCTCTAGTCCACTGGTCCTCTAGTCCTCTGGTCCTCTAGTCTTCTGGTCCTCTAGTCCTCTGGTCCTCTAGTCCTCTAGTCCTCTGGTCCTCTAGTCCTCTGGTCCTCTAGTCCTCTGGTCCTCTAGTCCTCTGGTCCTCTAGTCCTCTGGTCCTCTGGTGACTGAAACCCAGGATCTGGTTCTGCTACTGGTTTCTGAAAACACTAACCAGCAGAACCTAAAAATTAGGTTCAGGAACCAGAAACAGAACAGATCATCTGGTCCATTTCTCCTTCTTAATAATAATATAATAATATAATAATAATAATAATAATAATAATAATAATAATAATAATAATACATTTTAAAGGGTAAAGTATAAAATCTGCAGAATTCTTCTGTGTTCATAAAACCTATTGGATCAGTTCAGTTGTAAATGTCACATGACCGTCTGTGTCTCCATGGAAACAGGATGTTGTCGAAGAAGGAGGATGCGTCCGTCGTCAGTAACGGACCGCTGAGAAGACCAATGGTAGAAGAGAGCGCAGAACATCGCAGACGAGAACAAGAGGAGGCGCAATGGAAGGAGAAGAGGTTCACTGAAAGTGTGAGAACAACACAAATATATACAAGTACACACAAATTTATACAAACATAAACAACATATATACAAATATACAAATACATACAAATGTATACAAATATATATACAAATACATACAAATACAAATATATACAAATATATGCAAATATATACAAATACAAACAAATATCTACAAATATATATCTCCTCTGTCTCCTCCGTCCTTGTCACTGCTGTCCTCTCTTTGGTCCAGGATGTTCTCGAAGTGGAACTACCACCACTCTCTGGTCCACAAAGGACAGCTGGCCCAGGAATATGTGTCTGAGTTCAGGAGGGCCACCAACCCCCCCCCTGAAGACCCCCAGAAGAAACCCACCATACGCTTCAAAATCGGACCCCCCCCTCCTAAAACAAAACCCGAGCCTCCTCCTCCGACCCCGCCCCCCAGGAGGCGGGACTCCCCCAAACTGAAGCTTCCAAAGCGTAAGGTGGAGGTGGACGTGTTCAGCATCTGCTGGAGGGAGTCCTGGATGAGCCTGAAGCCCCCCAAGGTACCTGTTCCTGAAAGTCCAGGAGGCCCAGAGGCAGACCCTGGGGTTCACCACCATCCAGGTGACCAGGAGCAGGAGGTACAAAGGAGGAGGCTATGAAGAGGTCAGAGGAGTCAAGGAGGAGGACAGAGAAGGAGGAGGAGGAGCAGGAGAAGGAGGAGCAGGAGGAGGAGCAGCAGCAGCAGCAGCGCCTCCTGCTGACCGCTGGAGTCGGTCCTGGAAACAGGTACAGAAGAACCACCCCATTTTAACATCACAGATTTCTGCCGACCCCAGCATTCAAAACGGAGACATTTTTTTCTTGGACATGTCTTCGTGGGGTCAGGCGGGTGAAGAACTCGTTCCATTCTTTATTCGGTCCAGTTTCAACTGTGTCCGGGCAGGTTGAAGAGTCGTAACGGACACGGTCACATGATCAGGTCACTCAAGATACGCCCCCTCAGATGTTACATCCTGCGTTTATTTGAACTGGGTTTTCATTTGGAAAAGTGTGTGTTGTTCTAATTATAATGAACTATACAGGGTGTCCCAAAAGAGCGTTTACTGCGACAGGAAACTCAGGTCCACTCAAACTCAGTCAAATGTGAATGTGCGACGTGAATTTGGTCGAAAATTTCATAAGCGTCAACAGGAAAGCAGATTTGGACATAGCGTCAGAAGTTTCCAGAGGAAGGAACTCCACCACTGACTGGATGTGCCGCGGAACAAACGGAACACACGTCAAACATCTGGAATAACTTAGGAACATTATAGAATCACCATCCCCCAGAATATTTTGTTTGAAATTTGTAGAATAAAACATTTTATGTCCAAAATAAATCCCATTAAGTATGATTTCTCCTGATCATGTAATCACTCCCATATGGACATTCTCAAATGATGTCCATTTTTTGGGGACACCCTGTATATACTGAATCATTAAAAATATTTTTATTTGTAATTTTTTTTAAATCATTTTTATTGATTACTAGAAATTCCAGATGACCTCAAGGTTTGAAAAACACTGGTCTATGGGCCTGATTAATAAGATCGCAAATCACGGGTGCAAATTTGCTTGCTTGCACTAAAAAAGGCGTGTTCTATTGATCTGCGTGTCACAGGTGATCAACACAGATTACCTGCGCTAATGTCTAGGGCTGGGTAAAACAATCAATTTGATCAATTTTGGATTGATTACTTTTTAATTTTGCGTAATCGATTAATGGTGGATGAGGTCGATTTTTCAGAGCAGGACCACGAGTAAATGACCCGGAAACCACAGACACGGAAGCATGGCCAGCCCTGCCTCGCGAGCCCCTCGCAGAGACTTGGTCATGCTCACGACAGTTCTGGTGCAGGAGGAACACAGAGGAAGGGTGGGGAAAACCCCTCAGTGGGAGGAAGGGTGGGGAAAACCCCTCAGTGGGAGGTCCTCCAGGCCTCAAACCTGAACCTGCAGTGCAGAGGAACTGACCAGCAGGGGCGGGTCACAGAAGCCATTTGTTCTAGAAATATTAACTTGGATCACCTGTGGCTGAGGGCGGAGTTAGAGGAATAGTAAAGCGGAAATCACAAAGCTCCGCCCACCCTCCCCCTCCAGTGAGTTTCTTGTACCAAGGGCCCAACATGAGTCTGTTTCAGGGGCCAAACTGGTGTCAGTGCCCCAGGGTGACAGGAATGAGCCTTAAGGCTGGAAGCAGCAGGAATAAAACAGAATAAAGAAGAAGAAGAAGAAGAAGTCTGATCTGATCCACTGGACAAACATGGACATGTTTGTGTTCATTATTTCAGAGCAGATTCATCTGTTTACTGATCAAATGTCAGATTGCTTTCCTTTCTAATATCAGTATAGATTCTGTGTTGCATGGCTGCAGTAGTCAGATAATTGCGTTACAACTCAGAACTGTACTTTGGTTTCACTGAAAGAATCTGAATCAATCAATTAATACTGAATCAAATTGAATCGCAATTAATTGATTCAGAACCTTATGAACTGAAATCAAATCATTTAAGGATATTGGCCATGATCCCCAGCCCTAACGATGACACCAGGTCAGAGTCTTGGAGGCCGCCATATTTAAATGAGGGTTTAGTGTGTGCTACTGGTTGTCGTCATGGAGACAGTCAGCTGTATAAACTGCTGTGGGATGCACCAGCGCTAATGGAACAGAGACTGGAATGAACCAGACAGACATGAACCGTACCAGGAGTTTAGTCCCTGGGTCCCTGGACCCAGATCAGAACCTAGAACATCTACAGGTTCTCCAGGTGCATTGTGGGTAGGACATATGTCTGTATTATTTGTTCTTGGGCCGTTCCATAAATGTTGATCAGAACAGATTGGTTCTGGGCGTTGCCTTTGGTTGGGCCTAAGCTCCGCCTCCTCAGCCAGTTTAAGGTGGAACTGTTCCAGTTCAAACCTGCCTTTAAGACCAGATAAATATAGACGATAAATCAGCCTCTGGAACCAGGTTCAGGTTTGGTCACACTATAGTAAATAAATATTTACATCTGCTCCTCCAATAACTGTGTGCGTTGTGTCCTAAGCGCTCATATTTGATATTCATCAGATCAAACACCTTAAATGGGTTGGACCAGTTCTTCTGTCCATTTTAGACACAACCCTGGGTGTGTCCTGTTTGTAGATCAGGTTCTAGGTGTTTTTGCGTGGAGTTTGGGTCCATTTTTACATGAACCTTTAGTGAATCAGACCTAAAGTGTGACTGAACCGGGTCAGACGGACGGTCAGAACACAGAACCAGAACCAGTCCAGATCCAGGCCCTCTGATGCCGTAGTGATGATGGCTGTTCTTTTCTGGGTCCAGGTGAGACGTCCGGTCCGGTTCTCCGACTCCACAGAGAAAGCCTTCCAGTGGGACGTTCTGTACGAGAGGAAATGCACGGCGGTGACCCAGATCCTGGTTTACACACTTCCTGTTTGGGCCGGGACCTGGAAGATCATGAACTTTGTGTTCAGACAACAGAAGCAGTGGTGGGACCACCCATGGCCCCAGTACCAACCAGAACCAAAGGACTACCTGGACCGGCTCCAGCAGCTCCTGGACCAGGTCTGGATGGGTTCTGGGTTGGGGTTAGGGTTAGGATTCAGTAGAACCAGAAAGAAGTAGAACCAGACAGATGTAGAACCAGACAGAAGTAGAACCAGACAGAAGTAGAACCAGACAGACGTAGAACCAGACAGACAGAAGTAGAACCAGACAGACGTAGAACCAGACAGAAGTAGAACCAGACAGACAGAAGTAGAACCAGACAGACAGAAGTAGAACCAGACAGACGTAGAACCAGACAGACAGAAGTAGAACCAGACAGAAGTAGAACCAGACAGAAGTAGAACCAGACAGACGTAGAACCAGACAGACAGAAGTAGAACCAGACAGACGTAGAACCAGACAGAAGTAGAACCAGACAGAAGTAGAACCAGACAGACGTAGAACCAGACAGACAGAAGTAGAACCAGACAGACGTAGAACCAGACAGACAGAAGTAGAACCAGACAGAAGTAGAACCAGACAGACGTAGAACCAGACAGAAGTAGAACCAGACAGACAGAAGTAGAACCAGACAGAAATAGAACCAGAATGAAATAGAACCATACAGAAGTAGAACTAGACAGAAGTAGAACCATACAGAAGTAGAACTAGACAGAAGTAAAACCAGACAGACATAGAACCAGACAGACAGAAGTAGAACCAGACAGACAGAAGTAGAACCAGACAGAAGTAGAACCAGACAGAAGTAGAACCAGACAGACGTAGAACCAGACAGAAGTAGAACCAGACAGACAGAAGTAGAGCCAGACAGAAATAGAACCATACAGAAGTAGAACTAGACAGGAGTAGAACCATACAGACAGAAGTAGAACCAGACAGAAATAGAACCATACAGAAGTAGAACTAGACAGAAGTAGAACCAGACAGAAGTAGAACCAGACAGACAGAAATAGAACCAGACAGATGTAGAACCAGACAGAAGTAGAACCAGACAGAAGTAGAACCAGACAGACGTAGAACCAGACAGAAGTAGAACCAGACAGACAGAAGTAGAACCAGACAGAAATAGAACCATACAGAAGTAGAACTAGACAGAAGTAGAACCATACAGACAGAAGTAGAACCAGAATGAAATAGAACCATACAGAAGTAGAACTAGACAGAAGTAGAACCATACAGAAGTAGAACCAGACAGAAGTAGAACCATACAGAAGTAGAACCAGACGGAAGTAGAACCAGACAGAAATAGAACCATACAGAAGTAGAACCAGACAGAAGTAGAACCAGACGGAAGTAGAACCAGACAGAAATAGAACCATACAGAAGTAGAACCAGACAGAAGTAGAACCAGACAGAAGTAGAACCAGACGGAAGTAGAACCAGACGGAAGTAGAATCAGACAGAAATAGAACCAGACAGAAGTAGAACCAGACAGAAGTAGAACCATACAGGAGTTGAACCAGACAGAAGTAGAACCAGACAGACGTAGAACCAGACAGAAGTAGAACCAGACAGACGTAGAACCAGACAGAAATAGAACCAAACAGAAGTAGAACCAGATGGAACAAGAACCAGACAGACGTAGAACCATACAGAAGTAGAACCATACAGAAATAGAACCAGACAGATGTAGAACCAGACAGACATAGAACCATACAGAAGTAGAACCAGACAGAAGTAGAACCATACAGAAATAGAACCATACAGAAGTAGAACCAGACAGACATAGAACCAGACAGAAGTAGAACCAGGCAGAAGTAGAACCATACAGAAATAGAACCATACAGAAGTAGAACCAGATGGAAGTAGAACCAGACAAAAATAGAACCATACAACGTAGAACAAGACGGAAGTAGAACCAGACAGATGTAGAACCAGACAGAAATAGAACCAGACAGAAGTAGAACCAGACAGAAATAGAACCAGACAGAAGTAGAACCAGACAGACATAGAACCAGACAGACGTAGAACCATACAGAAGTAGAACCATACAGAAGCAGAACCAGACAGAAGTAGAACCAGACAAAAAAAGAACCAGACAGAAGTAGAACCAGACAGAAATAGAACCAGACAGAAGTAGAACCAGACAAAAATAGAACCAGACAGAAGTAGAACCAGACAAAAATAGAACCAGACAGAAGTAGAACCAGACAGAAATAGAACCAGACAGAAGTAGAACCACCATCTGATCTTTGAACTGTTGTGACACAGGAGGCATCATCAGACCAGGAGGAGGAGGAGTCAGACCAGGAGGAGGAGTCTGATGATGATGAGGAGGAGTCAGACCAGGAGGAGGAGTCTGAGGAGGAGGAGGAGTCAGACCAGGAGGAGGAGTCTGAGGAGGAGGAGGAGTCAGAGCAGGAGGAGTCCTGTCAGTGGGCGGAGTCCTGGAGGCTGTCCCGTCCCTCAGACCCAGACTGTCTCAGGATCACTCAGGTGTTCCTTCCTGGTTGGACGGACTCGTGGATGATGTCTGCCGCTGATCTGCAACCAGAAGACGAGTCCGAGGACGTGGAGAGGAACTGGACGTCCTGCTGGGGATACAGACAGAACATCAGGTGAGACAGGGGGCGGGGCTACAACTGCAGGTCTGTCCGTACTGATGTAGATGTTCTGCAGGTGTTTGTCTGTGGAGCAGTGGGAACACCTGAAGGTCCTCCTGCCATTAGGTGTGGAGTGGGCAGGTGGGCTCATGGTGTCCACAGGTTGGACATCTATGGACAGTATTACCCCCAGTGTCCACAGGTGTGACAGTATTACCCCCAGTGTCCACAGGTGTGACAGTATTACCCCCAGTGTCCACAGCTGTGACAGTATTACCCACAGTGTCCACAGATGTGACAGTATTACCCACAGTGTCCACAGGTGTGACAGTATTACCCCCAGTGTCCACAGCTGTGACAGTATTACCCACAGTGTCCACAGGTGTGACGGTATTACCCCTAGTGTCCACAGCTGTGACAGTATTACCCACAGTGTCCACAGGTGTGACAGTATTACCCCCAGTGTCCACAGGTGTGACAGTATTACCCCCAGTGTCCACAGCTGTGACAGTATTACCCACAGTGTCCACAGGTGTGACAGTATTACCCACAGTGTCCACAGGTGTGAGAGTATTACCCACAGTGTCCACAGCTGTGACAGTATTACCCACAGTGTCCACAGCTGTGACAGTATTACCCCCAGTGTCCACAGGTGTGACAGTATTACCCACAGTGTCCACAGCTGTGACAGTATTACCCCCAGTGTCCACAGGTGTGACAGTATTACCCACAGTGTCCACAGGTGTGACAGTATTACCCCCAGTGTCCACAGCTGTGACAGTATTACCCCAGTGTCCACAGGTGTGACAGTATTACCCACAGTGTCCACAGCTGTGACAGTATTACCCACAGTGTCCACAACTGTGACAGTATTACCCACAGTGTCCACAGCTGTGACAGTATTACCCACAGTGTCCACAGGTGTGACAGTATTACCCCCAGTGTCCACAGCTGTGACAGTATTACCCCCAGTGTCCACAGATGTGACAGTATTACCCACAGTGTCCACAGGTGTGACAGTATTACCCCCAGTGTCCACAGGTGTGACAGTATTACCCACAGTGTCCACAGGTGTGACAGTATTACCCACAGTGTCCACAGGTGTGACAGTATTACCCACAGTGTCCACAGCTGTGACAGTATTACCCACAGTGTCCACAGGTGTGACAGTATTACCCACAGTGTCCACAGCTGTGACAGTATTACCCACAGTGTCCACAGCTGTGACAGTATTACCCCCAGTGTCCACAGGTGTGACAGTATTACCCACAGTGTCCACAGGTGTGACAGTATTACCCCCAGTGTCCACAGGTGTGACAGTATTACCCCCAGTGTCCACAGCTGTGACAGTATTACCCCCAGTGTCCACAGCTGTGACAGTATTACCCACAGTGTCCACAGGTGTGACAGTATTACCCCCAGTGTCCACAGCTGTGACAGTATTACCCACGGTGTCCACAGCTGTGACAGTATTACCCACGGTGTCCACAGCTGTGACAGTATTACCCACAGTGTCCACAGCTGTGACAGTATTACCCACGGTGTCCACAGCTGTGACAGTATTACCCCCAGTGTCCACAGCTGTGACAGTATTACCCCCAGTGTCCACAGCTGTGACAGTATTACCCACAGTGTCCACAGGTGTGACAGTATTACCCACAGTGTCCACAGGTGTGACAGTATTACCCCCAGTGTCCACAGGTGTGACAGTATTACCCCAGTGTCCACAGCTGTGACAGTATTACCCACGGTGTCCACAGCTGTGACAGTATTACCCACGGTGTCCACAGCTGTGACAGTATTACCCACAGTGTCCACAGCTGTGACAGTATTACCCCCAGTGTCCACAGCTGTGACAGTATTACCCACAGTGTCCACAGGTGTGACGGTATTACCCCTAGTGTCCACAGCTGTGACAGTATTACCCACAGTGTCCACAGGTGTGACAGTATTACCCCCAGTGTCCACAGGTGTGACAGTATTACCCCCAGTGTCCACAGCTGTGACAGTATTACCCACAGTGTCCACAGGTGTGACAGTATTACCCACAGTGTCCACAGGTGTGAGAGTATTACCCACAGTGTCCACAGCTGTGACAGTATTACCCACAGTGTCCACAGCTGTGACAGTATTACCCCCAGTGTCCACAGGTGTGACAGTATTACCCACAGTGTCCACAGCTGTGACAGTATTACCCCCAGTGTCCACAGGTGTGACAGTATTACCCACAGTGTCCACAGGTGTGACAGTATTACCCCCAGTGTCCACAGCTGTGACAGTATTACCCCCAGTGTCCACAGGTGTGACAGTATTACCCACAGTGTCCACAGCTGTGACAGTATTACCCACAGTGTCCACAACTGTGACAGTATTACCCACAGTGTCCACAGCTGTGACAGTATTACCCACAGTGTCCACAGGTGTGACAGTATTACCCCCAGTGTCCACAGCTGTGACAGTATTACCCCCAGTGTCCACAGATGTGACAGTATTACCCACAGTGTCCACAGGTGTGACAGTATTACCCCCAGTGTCCACAGGTGTGACAGTATTACCCACAGTGTCCACAGGTGTGACAGTATTACCCACAGTGTCCACAGGTGTGACAGTATTACCCACAGTGTCCACAGCTGTGACAGTATTACCCCCAGTGTCCACAGGTGTGACAGTATTACCCACAGTGTCCACAGGTGTGACAGTATTACCCCCAGTGTCCACAGGTGTGACAGTATTACCCCCAGTGTCCACAGCTGTGACAGTATTACCCACAGTGTCCACAGCTGTGACAGTATTACCCACAGTGTCCACAGGTGTGACAGTATTACCCCCAGTGTCCACAGCTGTGACAGTATTACCCACGGTGTCCACAGCTGTGACAGTATTACCCACGGTGTCCACAGCTGTGACAGTATTACCCACAGTGTCCACAGCTGTGACAGTATTACCCACGGTGTCCACAGCTGTGACAGTATTACCCCCAGTGTCCACAGCTGTGACAGTATTACCCCCAGTGTCCACAGCTGTGACAGTATTACCCACAGTGTCCACAGGTGTGACAGTATTACCCACAGTGTCCACAGGTGTGACAGTATTACCCCCAGTGTCCACAGGTGTGACAGTATTACCCCCAGTGTCCACAGCTGTGACAGTATTACCCACGGTGTCCACAGCTGTGACAGTATTACCCACGGTGTCCACAGCTGTGACAGTATTACCCACAGTGTCCACAGCTGTGACAGTATTACCCACGGTGTCCACAGCTGTGACAGTATTACCCCCAGTGTCCACAGCTGTGACAGTATTACCCCCAGTGTCCACAGCTGTGACAGTATTACCCACAGTGTCCACAGGTGTGACAGTATTACCCACAGTGTCCACAGGTGTGACAGTATTACCCACAGTGTCCACAGGTGTGACAGTATTACCCACAGTGTCCACAGCTGTGACAGTATTACCCCCAGTGTCCACAGGTGTGACAGTATTACCCACAGTGTCCACAGGTGTGACAGTATTACCCCCAGTGTCCACAGCTGTGACAGTATTACCCCCAGTGTCCACAGGTGTGACAGTATTACCCACAGTGTCCACAGCTGTGACAGTATTACCCCCAGTGTCCACAGCTGTGACAGTATTACCCACAGTGTCCACAGCTGTGACAGTATTACCCACAGTGTCCACAGCTGTGACAGTATTACCCACAGTGTCCACAGGTGTGACAGTATTACCCCCAGTGTCCACAGCTGTGACAGTATTACCCCCAGTGTCCACAGATGTGACAGTATTACCCACAGTGTCCACAGGTGTGACAGTATTACCCCCAGTGTCCACAGGTGTGACAGTATTACCCACAGTGTCCACAGGTGTGACAGTATTACCCCCAGTGTCCACAGCTGTGACAGTATTACCCACAGTGTCCACAGGTGTGACAGTATTACCCCCAGTGTCCACAGCTGTGACAGTATTACCCACGGTGTCCACAGGTGTGACAGTATTACCCCCAGTGTCCACAGCTGTGACAGTATTACCCACGGTGTCCACAGCTGTGACAGTATTACCCACGGTGTCCACAGCTGTGACAGTATTACCCCCGGTGTCCACAGCTGTGACAGTATTACCCACGGTGTCCACAGCTGTGACAGTATTACCCCCGGTGTCCACAGCTGTGACAGTATTACCCCCAGTGTCCACAGCTGTGACAGTATTACCCACAGTGTCCACAGCTGTGACAGTATTACCCCCAGTGTCCACAGGTGTGACAGTATTACCCCCAGTGTCCACAGCTGTGACAGTATTACCCACAGTGTCCACAGGTGTGACAGTATTACCCCCAGTGTCCACAGGTGTGACAGTATTACCCCCAGTGTCCACAGCTGTGACAGTATTACCCACAGTGTCCACAGGTGTGACAGTATTACCCCCAGTGTCCACAGCTGTGACAGTATTACCCACGGTGTCCACAGCTGTGACAGTATTACCCACGATGTCCACAGCTGTGACAGTATTACCCCCAGTGTCCACAGCTGTGACAGTATTACCCACGGTGTCCACAGCTGTGACAGTATTACCCCCAGTGTCCACAGGTGTGACAGTATTACCCCCAGTGTCCATCGCTGTGACAGTATTACCCCCAGTGTCCACAGGTGTGACAGTATTACCCACAGTGTCCACAGGTGTGACAGTATTACCCACAGTGTCCACAGCTGTGACAGTATTACCCCCAGTGTCCACAGGTGTGACAGTATTACCCCCAGTGTCCATCGCTGTGACAGTATTACCCCCAGTGTCCACAGGTGTGACAGTATTACCCACAGTGTCCACAGCTGTGACAGTATTACCCACAGTGTCCACAGCTGTGACAGTATTACCCCCAGTGTCCACAGGTGTGACAGTATTACCCCCAGTGTCCACAGGTGTGACAGTATTACCCACAGTGTCCACAGCTGTGACAGTATTACCCCCAGTGTCCACAGCTGTGACAGTATTACCCCCAGTGTCCACAGCTGTGACAGTATTACCCCCAGTGTCCACAGCTGTGACAGTATTACCCACAGTGTCCACAGCTGTGACAGTATTACCCACGGTGTCCACAGCTGTGACAGTATTACCCACAGTGTCCACAGCTGTGACAGCATTACCCCCAGTGTCCACAGCTGTGACAGTATTACCCCCAGTGTCCACAGCTGTGACAGTATTACCCACGGTGTCCACAGGTGTGAGAGTATTACCCACAGTGTCCACAGGTGTGACAGTATTACCCCCAGTGTCCACAGCTGTGACAGTATTACCCACGGTGTCCACAGGTGTGACAGTATTACCCCCAGTGTCCACAGCTGTGACAGTATTACCCACGGTGTCCACAGGTGTGACAGTATTACCCCCAGTGTCCACAGCTGTGACAGTATTACCCACAGTGTCCACAGGTGTGACAGTATTACCCACAGTGTCCACAGGTGTGAGAGTATTACCCACAGTGTCCACAGCTGTGACAGTATTACCCACAGTGTCCACAGGTGTGACAGTATTACCCCCAGTGTCCACAGGTGTGACAGTATTACCCACAGTTGTCCACAGCTGTGACAGTATTACCCCCAGTGTCCACAGGTGTGACAGTATTACCCACAGTGTCCACAGGTGTGACAGTATTACCCCCAGTGTCCACAGCTGTGACAGTATTACCCCCAGTGTCCACAGGTGTGACAGTATTACCCACAGTGTCCACAGCTGTGACAGTATTACCCCCAGTGTCCACAGCTGTGACAGTATTACCCACAGTGTCCACAACTGTGACAGTATTACCCACAGTGTCCACAGCTGTGACAGTATTACCCACAGTGTCCACAGGTGTGACAGTATTACCCCCAGTGTCCACAGCTGTGACAGTATTACCCCCAGTGTCCACAGATGTGACAGTATTACCCACAGTGTCCACAGGTGTGACAGTATTACCCCCAGTGTCCACAGGTGTGACAGTATTACCCACAGTGTCCACAGGTGTGACAGTATTACCCCCAGTGTCCACAGCTGTGACAGTATTACCCACAGTGTCCACAGGTGTGACAGTATTACCCCCAGTGTCCACAGCTGTGACAGTATTACCCACGGTGTCCACAGGTGTGACAGTATTACCCCCAGTGTCCACAGCTGTGACAGTATTACCCATGGTGTCCACAGCTGTGACAGTATTACCCACGGTGTCCACAGCTGTGACAGTATTACCCCCGGTGTCCACAGCTGTGACAGTATTACCCCCGGTGTCCACAGCTGTGACAGTATTACCCCCAGTGTCCACAGCTGTGACAGTATTACCCACAGTGTCCACAGCTGTGACAGTATTACCCCCAGTGTCCACAGGTGTGACAGTATTACCCCCAGTGTCCACAGCTGTGACAGTATTACCCACAGTGTCCACAGGTGTGACAGTATTACCCCCAGTGTCCACAGGTGTGACAGTATTACCCCCAGTGTCCACAGCTGTGACAGTATTACCCACAGTGTCCACAGGTGTGACAGTATTACCCCCAGTGTCCACAGCTGTGACAGTATTACCCACGGTGTCCACAGCTGTGACAGTATTACCCACGGTGTCCACAGCTGTGACAGTATTACCCCCAGTGTCCACAGCTGTGACAGTATTACCCACGGTGTCCACAGCTGTGACAGTATTACCCCCAGTGTCCACAGGTGTGACAGTATTACCCCCAGTGTCCATCGCTGTGACAGTATTACCCCCAGTGTCCACAGGTGTGACAGTATTACCCACAGTGTCCACAGGTGTGACAGTATTACCCACAGTGTCCACAGGTGTGACAGTATTACCCACAGTGTCCACAGCTGTGACAGTATTACCCACAGTGTCCACAGCTGTGACAGTATTACCCCCAGTGTCCACAGGTGTGACAGTATTACCCCCAGTGTCCACAGCTGTGACAGTATTACCCCCAGTGTCCACAGCTGTGACAGTATTACCCCCAGTGTCCACAGCTGTGACAGTATTACCCCCAGTGTCCACAGCTGTGACAGTATTACCCACAGTGTCCACAGCTGTGACAGTATTACCCACGGTGTCCACAGCTGTGACAGTATTACCCACAGTGTCCACAGCTGTGACAGTATTACCCCCAGTGTCCACAGCTGTGACAGTATTACCCCCAGTGTCCACAGCTGTGACAGTATTACCCACGGTGTCCACAGGTGTGAGAGTATTACCCACAGTGTCCACAGGTGTGACAGTATTACCCCCAGTGTCCACAGCTGTGACAGTATTACCCACGGTGTCCACAGGTGTGACAGTATTACCCCCAGTGTCCACAGCTGTGACAGTATTACCCACGGTGTCCACAGGTGTGACAGTATTACCCCCAGTGTCCACAGCTGTGACAGTATTACCCACAGTGTCCACAGGTGTGACAGTATTACCCCCAGTGTCCACAGCTGTGACAGTATTACCCACGGTGTCCACAGGTGTGAGAGTATTACCCACAGTGTCCACAGGTGTGACAGTATTACCCCCAGTGTCCATCGCTGTGACAGTATTACCCCAGTGTCCACAGGTGTGACAGTATTACCCACAGTGTCCACAGGTGTGACAGTATTACCCACAGTGTCCACAGGTGTGACAGTATTACCCACAGTGTCCACAGCTGTGACAGTATTACCCACAGTGTCCACAGCTGTGACAGTATTACCCCCAGTGTCCACAGGTGTGACAGTATTACCCCCAGTGTCCACAGGTGTGACAGTATTACCCACAGTGTCCACAGCTGTGACAGTATTACCCCCAGTGTCCACAGCTGTGACAGTATTACCCCCAGTGTCCACAGCTGTGACAGTATTACCCCCAGTGTCCACAGCTGTGACAGTATTACCCACAGTGTCCACAGCTGTGACAGTATTACCCACGGTGTCCACAGCTGTGACAGTATTACCCACAGTGTCCACAGCTGTGACAGTATTACCCCCAGTGTCCACAGCTGTGACAGTATTACCCCCAGTGTCCACAGCTGTGACAGTATTACCCACGGTGTCCACAGGTGTGAGAGTATTACCCACAGTGTCCACAGGTGTGACAGTATTACCCCCAGTGTCCACAGCTGTGACAGTATTACCCACGGTGTCCACAGGTGTGACAGTATTACCCCCAGTGTCCACAGCTGTGACAGTATTACCCACGGTGTCCACAGGTGTGACAGTATTACCCCCAGTGTCCACAGCTGTGACAGTATTACCCACAGTGTCCACAGGTGTGACAGTATTACCCCCAGTGTCCACAGCTGTGACAGTATTACCCACGGTGTCCACAGGTGTGAGAGTATTACCCACAGTGTCCACAGGTGTGACAGTATTACCCCCAGTGTCCATCGCTGTGACAGTATTACCCCCAGTGTCCACAGGTGTGACAGTATTACCCACAGTGTCCACAGGTGTGACAGTATTACCCACAGTGTCCACAGGTGTGACAGTATTACCCACAGTGTCCACAGCTGTGACAGTATTACCCACAGTGTCCACAGCTGTGACAGTATTACCCCCAGTGTCCACAGGTGTGACAGTATTACCCCCAGTGTCCACAGGTGTGACAGTATTACCCACAGTGTCCACAGCTGTGACAGTATTACCCCCAGTGTCCACAGCTGTGACAGTATTACCCCCAGTGTCCACAGCTGTGACAGTATTACCCCCAGTGTCCACAGCTGTGACAGTATTACCCACGGTGTCCACAGCTGTGACAGTATTACCCACGGTGTCCACAGCTGTGACAGTATTACCCACAGTGTCCACAGCTGTGACAGTATTACCCCCAGTGTCCACAGCTGTGACAGTATTACCCCCAGTGTCCACAGCTGTGACAGTATTACCCACGGTGTCCACAGGTGTGAGAGTATTACCCACAGTGTCCACAGGTGTGACAGTATTACCCCCAGTGTCCACAGCTGTGACAGTATTACCCACGGTGTCCACAGGTGTGACAGTATTACCCCCAGTGTCCACAGCTGTGACAGTATTACCCACGGTGTCCACAGGTGTGACAGTATTACCCCCAGTGTCCACAGCTGTGACAGTATTACCCACAGTGTCCACAGGTGTGACAGTATTACCCCCAGTGTCCACAGCTGTGACAGTATTACCCACGGTGTCCACAGGTGTGAGAGTATTACCCACAGTGTCCACAGGTGTGACAGTATTACCCCCAGTGTCCACAGCTGTGACAGTATTACCCACGGTGTCCACAGGTGTGACAGTATTACCCACGGTGTCCACAGGTGTGACAGTATTACCCACAGTGTCCACAGGTGTGACAGTATTACCCACGGTGTCCACAGGTGTGACAGTATTACCCACAGTGTCCACAGCTGTGACAGTATTACCCCCAGTGTCCACAGCTGTGACAGTATTACCCACGGTGTCCACAGGTGTGACAGGACCAGTCGTTGGACATGTTTGGACACAGTTTGGGTTGTGGACAAATATTCATGGTGAGGTGAACACAGCATCAAAAAGTCCTGAGTTTTATTTTTCAAATGTTCGGGGGTTTTTAGTGACGAAAACATGAGAAAACAGTGACTTAAGTCCATCCGTCCATCCGTCCATCCATCCGTCATCCAATCATTCATCCGTCCATCCGTCCGAACCCCCTCCTCCCCCTGGCTGATCTTAGAAACTCATCCATACAGATCCTGAACAGAATCGGTGCCACAGTCCAGCCCTGGAGTCCCACCCAGACCAGGAACAAATCCGACTTACTGCTGGTAACGTGGACCAAGCTCTAGCTTTGGTCGTACAAGGGCCTAATGATCTGTAGCAGCGGGCCATGGACCCCATAGTCCAGCAGCACCCCCCACAGGACACCCCAAGGTACAGGGTTGAATGCCTTCTCCAGATTCCCAAAACACATGTGGACTGGAGGAGCAGACTCCCATGGACCCTCCAGGAGCCTGTAATGGGTACTGAGCCGGTCCAGTGTTGACCAGGACCAGGTTGAAAACTACATTCTTCCTCTTGAAGTTGGGTTTGAGTATCGGTGGGACTCTCCTGTCCAATACCCTGGCATAGGCCTTCCAGGGAAGGCTGAGGGGTGGGCTCCCCCCATAGTTGGACCACCCCCTCTGGTTCCCCTTCTTGAAAAGGGGAACCACCACCCCAGTCTGCCAGTCAAGTGTTCCTGTCCCTGTGCACCACATGATGTTGAAGAGGTGTGTACACCGAGACTGCCCCACAACATCCAGAACTTTAAGGAACTCAGGACAGATTTCATCCACCCCTGGAGCTCGGTCCAACCACCTTAAAGACCTCAGCCCACGTGACGGACGAGCCCACCTCCCAGTCCCAGGGCTTGACTTCCATCACAGAGGGCATGAAGGCAGGGTTTAGGAGGTCCTTGAGGTGATGGGCCTACAGGTGGATGGACTCATGCTGCCCCAGGGGCTGTGCCCATGGGCAAAGACATGGCCACCCGCCCAGGAGACCCTGGCCCAGGTCTGGCTCCAGGGTGGGCCCCGGAAACCCTGATCCGGGCAAGGGAAACTTGGGAATCACTCTTGGTCTGAGCCGTCACCTGGGACCAGTTTGTCTTAGGAGACCCTAAACCGGGGCTAGATGCCCCTGACACTATAGCTCCTGGGTTCATGGAGGCGCTCAAAGCCTTCCACCACAGATTCAGATCCTCTGAGTCCAAAGTTCTGAGTTGGAGAAGGATTTTCAACACGAGTTCAGATCTGTTTCTTCTGTTTCATCTCAGTCCATTTCTGTTTCAGTTCAACATGTTGTGTTTATGTTTGTGATGTTTATCACCACGACAACAGTGGGTTTTGGACACTGACGGCAGACAGAGGTGGTGTGTCCGTCTACAGCTGAAACGAGCAGCCAAAGGGCAGCCATGGCTCAGGTGGTCGTCCACTAACCGAAGGGTTGGCGGTTCGAATCCCGCTGTCCATGTGCTGTTGTGTCCTTGGGCAAGACACTTTCCCTCCTTGCCTCCAGTGCCACCCACACTGGTGTGTGAATGTTCGGTGGTGGGAGGGGCCGTAGGCACAGATTGTCAGCCACGCTTCTGTCAGTCTGCCCCCCCCACAGGACAGCTGTGGGTACAGGTGTAGTTTACCTCCACCAGAGGGAGGATGTGAGAGCCAGTGAAGAATGGGTCAATAATGTAAAGAGCTTTGGGTGTCTAGAAAAGCGCTATAGAAAATCCAATCTATTATGATTATTATTAAAAAAAAAAAAAAAAAAACCTTCATTCTCAGTTCTCCTGAATCTTCAGCTTTGTTTCCTTCATTTCTCTGCTGTTAAACATTGGTTCCACTGTTGTGTTTCACATGGACGCTTATTGTGACGCACACAGAAGCTTCAGTTCAGGAAAACTGTAATAGAATATTTCCCTTCAATCAATTGGAGTCGATTAATCGAATCGTGGAGTTTTGCATTGGCTTCAAACACCTAATGGATGAATGGGCTGCAGCTGGACTTCCGTCCATGTCCAGGTGTAGTTTCGGGGCTCGTGTGCGCTGGTTCAACCGGGCTGTTCTCTGACGGTCCGTTGGGTTCTTTGGGAATAATGAATGTTTTCTGCCTCAGACTGACTGGAACAGAATTAAATGGACGTGCTGGTTTCAAAGCCAGTGAATGTTTGGACCTGATGATCTGAAGGTCTGCTCTGTTTCCACAGGTGGTGTCGGCCGTCGCTTCAGTCACAGCAGCGACACTGTGACGCTTTGACCAGGAGACGCATGTCCAGGACACGCCTCCTGACATCACAGCTGGACCACGGAGACGCCACGGAGTGGGCGGAGTCCTGGAGGAGTCCCAAAGGATGGATCCAAGCAGAGGAGGAGGAGCAAGAGGAGGAGGAGCCAAAGGAGGAGGAGGAGGAGGAGGAGGAGCTGAAGGAGGAGAAGCCAAAAGAGGAGGAGGAGGAGGATGAAGGAGTAGAAGAGGAAGAGGAAGAAAGACAAACAGAGGA
>NW_021941452.1:198673-206173 GCF_902148855.1 Sphaeramia orbicularis | reverse complement strand
AACAGAAACAACAGAAACAACGGAAACAACAGAAACAACGGAAACAACAGCAACAGAAACAACAGAAACAACAGCAACAGAAATGACAGAACAACAGAAACAACAGAAACAACGGAAACAACAGCAACAGAAACAACGGAAACAACAGCAACAGAAACAACAGAAACAACAGAAACAACAGCAACAGAAACAACAGAAACAACGGAAACAACAGAAACAACGGAAACAACAGCAACGGAAACAACAGAAACAACAGCAACAGAAACGACAGAAACAACAGCAACAGAAACAACAGAAACAACGGAAACAACAGAAACAACAGAAACAACAGCAACAGAAATGACAGAACAACAGAAACAACAGAAACAGAAACAACGGAAACAACAGCAACAGAAACAACAGCAACAGAAACAACAGAAACAACAGAAACAACGGAAACAACAGCAACAGAAACAACAGCAACAGAAACAACAGAAACAACGGAAACAACAGCAACGGAACCTCTTGTCTCCCTTCATAATATCACTGACATTTCCATGGTAACCCTCTGACGTCTCCACGGTAACCCTTTGACATCTCCACGGTAACCCTCTGACGTTTCCACGGTAACCCTTTGATGTCTCCCTGGTAACCCTCTGACGTCTCCACGGTAACCCTCTGACGTTTCCATGGTAACCCTTTGATGTCTCCCTGGTAACCCTCTGACGTCTCCACGGTAACCCTCTGACGTTTCCATGGTAACCCTTTGATGTCTCCCTGGTAACCCTCTGACGTCTCCACGGTAACCCTCTGACGCCTCCACGGTAACCCTTTGATGTTTCCACGGTAACCCTCTGACGTCTCCACGGTAACCCTCTGACGTTTCCACGGTAACCCTCTTCTCATAAACACCTGTTCCACACCCTCCTACTTCCTGGTCTGGTTCTGAAGCTCCGCCCCTCATGTCCATAAATGGCTCAGACCTGTTTCTTCTTCTGAACTCTTAAACGCAGTCGTGTTGTTTTGTTCGTTTCACTCGTTCGTCAGGATCCTCAAACAGAAACTGTCCTTAAAGTGAAAATATTCATTTGAATTGAAGTTCAAACCTGATGGAAGCGGCTGCAGCTCATTGGTTTCGTTCATTTTTATTCTAGTTTCATTCATTTGTATTTTTTCAGTGGTTTGTTCTTTAATAAACACATGATGGGATGTGTGGACTTTGTTTCCATCATTAACTCAGTTTATGTGGATTCAGCTGAACAGCTTTTATTTCATTTGTTTTGATTGAAATGACCTGTTTTTAATTGTTTCATCTGTTTCAGATTTAACAAAAAATACACAAACAATAAGTGGGAGATGTTTGGAACCGACGTCATGTACGATTTTCACAAACGCACCGGAACCAACCCCATACACACAGATGGGAACAGAACGCTGACAGCTGATTGGCTGAAACCATCTGCACTCTGACAGGTTCTATCACAGAACATCTGAGAACATCTGCAAAACGCACACGTTTCTGCGAATTTAGCAACAAATTATACGTCAGAATGTGGGAGGAAGTCTTTTCTTTTGAACACTTTTCATGTTAATGTTTAACCTTTTAACAGACAAGTGACTATATTTGGTCATTTCTGCACACATGACAGTGACAGTGAAAGTACAGTTCCAGGTCCAATCTGCGGTCCAATGTGGTCTCCAGGGCCTGTCAGGTCCAATGTGGTCTCCAGGGTCTGTCAGGTCCAATGTGGTCTCCAGGGCCTGTCAGGTCCAATGTGGTCTCCAGGGCCTGTCAGGTCTAATGTGGTCTCCAGGGTCTGTCAGGTCTAATGTGGTCTCCAGGGTCTGTCAGGTCCAATGTGGTCTCCAGGGTCTGTCAGGTCCAATGTGGTCTCCAGGGTCTGTCAGGTCTAATGTGGTCTCCAGGGTCTGTCAGGTCCAATGTGGTCTCCAGGGTCTGTCAGGTCCAATGTGGTCTCCAGGGTCTGTCAGGTCCAATGTGGTCTCCAGGGCCTGTCAGGTCTAATGTGGTCTCCTGGGTCTGTCAGGTCTAATGTGGTCTCCAGGGTCTGTCAGGTCCAATGTGGTCTCCAGGGTCTGTCAGGTCCAATGTGGTCTCCAGGGTCTATAGTTCCAATGTGGTCTCCAGGGTGTGTCAGGTCCAATGTGGTCCTCAGGGTCTGTCAGGTCCAATGTGGTCTCCAGGGTCTGTCAGGTCCAATGTGGTCTCCAGGGTCTGTCAGGTCCATCTCTAATGGAACTAATGTAAGGACTGATGTTCAAAGGGGTCATGTGGATGTGGACAGGGGTCTGGACCAGCATGCATGGGGGTCTCAGGGGACCAAAGGAAGGGTCCTACACAGTGGTGTCTGCTGGTCTTTCAGACAGGGGGCACTCATTGTCGGCTCACATAAAAATTATGGAACTGAAACAAGAAAACGCTGAAATTATGTTAAATTGAAACAAGTTAGTCCAATGAGTGTGTTTTCTTTCCAGTGCAGAAATGACCCAGTACTTTGGTTTGTGTGGTTTCCCAGCAGAATGTGTGACGTATTAAACTGAACTGTGTCAGTGAAAGGGCAGATCTGAAAACAGCTGTCAATCAAACAGGATTCAGCCTTTCCACTGATCCTCCAATCAGCACGTGGGATTCTGGTGTCCGGCCCGGCTGAGCTCCGCCCACAGCTCCATTCACCCCAAGAGACGCCCGGTGTCCGGGGGCGGGACAACATGGTGTCATTTATCCAATTACCGTCCAGTTTAGAGTTAATGAAAAACCAGTCCCACTGAAGCCCACAGACGGACACAGTCTGTGGACACATGCACTGAGCAGAGATGGAGGAGAAAACAGACACAGGAATGGAGGAGAAGTGAACAACAGCCAGTCCACTGATCTGGGATCAGACTGAGTCTGAACCAACTGGTCTGAGAGATGAACGGGTTCCAACACATTTGGAGTCAATGAAATGAAAACAACTGAACAGATTTGAGCATTTAATTCTTATAATTTTAGGGGAAGCTGAGCTTCCACTGCAGTCTGACAGAAAACACCACAGTTACACATACAGGGTGGGGAAGCCAAATGTACACTGAACATGTAGTTGTTTTTTCTCAGCAGACACTACGTCAGTTGTTTTGAACCCAAACATATACTGATGTCATAATCATACCTAACACTATTATCCATACCTTTTCACAAACTTTTGCCCATATGAGTAATCAGGAAAGCAAACGTCAGAGTGTGTGATTTGCTGAATGCACTCGTCACACCAAAGGAGATTTAAGAAATACTTGGAGTGTCCATAAAGACTGTTTATAATGGAAAGAAGAGAATGACTATGAGCAAAACTATTACCAGTGGACATGCAGTGGACATCAAGTGGACATGCAGTGGACATCCAGTGGACATGAAGTGGACATGCAGTGGATATCCAGTGGACATGCAGTGGACATCCAGTGGACATCCAGTGGACATCCAGTGGAAATACAGTGGACATGTAGTGGACATCCAGTGGACATCCAGTGGACATCCAGTGGAAATACAGTGGACATGTAGTGGACATCCAGTGGACATGCAGTGAGGATGAAGTGGACATACAGTGGACATCCAGGGGACATACAGTTGTTCTCAGTAGTTGTCCCCAGTTTTCTGAGTTGTAAAAACACTTCATTGAACATCTGTATCCATCGTACTGTGACACCAGATGTAAAGTGTTGTTTATAGTTTTCCTAAAAAATACCTCAGGCACTGCCGACATTTTCATGGAAATAGTTGTATATACATTTATTATTTGCTAAATTTTCTTCTTTTTTTTTTAAGTTTTCAATTTATAAAATCCAAGTTATAAAAATGGTTCCTTTAACAAGATTTTTTTGGGGAAAAAAACCACTTGAATTTCGTGTTTTTTTTGTGTGATTTTGGGTTCAGTGTGTTAATACAGCATGTGAAGACGAGGCAAAGTAAAGAGTTTAAGAAGAAATAAAAAGGAAAAAACCAAAGGATTCAGAAATGGTCCAAATACACTTAGACTCCCAATTAAGCCTCATGAGAGTGGACATGCAGTGGACATACAGTGGACATCCAGTGGACATCCAGTGGACATAGAGTGGACATGCAGTGGAAATCCAGTGGACATGCAGTGGACATACAGTGGAAATGAAGTGGACATCCAGTGGACATGCAGTGGAAATCCAGTGGACATGCAGTGGACATACAGTGGAAATGAAGTGGACATCCAGTGGACATGCAGTGGACATCAAGTGGACATGCAGTGGACATCCAGTGGACATGAAGTGGAAATGCAGTGGATATCCAGTGGACATGCAGTGGACATCCAGTGGACATAGAGTGGACATGCAGTGGAAATCCAGTGGACATGCAGTGGACATACAGTGGAAATGAAGTGGACATCCAGTGGACATGCAGTGGACATCAAGTGGACATGCAGTGGACATCCAGTGGACATGAAGTGGAAATGCAGTGGATATCCAGTGGACATGCAGTGGAAATCCAGTGGACATCCAGTGGAAATGCAGTGGACATAGAGTGGACATGCAGTGGAAATCCAGTGGACATGCAGTGGACATACAGTGGAAATGAAGTGGACATCCAGTGGACATGCAGTGGACATCAAGTGGACATGCAGTGGACATCCAGTGGACATGAAGTGGAAATGCAGTGGATATCCAGTGGACATCCAGTGGAAATACAGTGGACATGTAGTGGACATGCAGTGGACATGCAGTTGTTCTCAGTAGTGTTCCCCAGTTTTCTGAGTTGTAAAAACACTTCATTGAACATCTGTATCCATCGTACTGTGACACCAGATGTAAAGTGTTGTTTATAGTTTTCCTAAAAAATACCTCAGGCACTGCCGACATTTTCATGGAAATAGTTGGATATAACTTTATTTATTAAATTTTCTTTTTTTTTAAAAAAAAGTTTTCAGTTTATAAAATCTAAGTTATAAAAATGGTTCCTTTAACAAGATTTTGGGAAAAAAAAAAAAAAAAACCACTTGAATTTTGTGTTTTTTTTGTGTGATTTTGGGTTCAGTGTGTTAATACAGCATGTGAAGACGAGGCAAAGTAAAGAGTTTAAGAAGAAATAAAAAGGAAAAAACCAAAGGATTCAGAAATGGTCCAAATACACTTAGACTCCCAATTGAGCCTCATTAGAGTGGACATGCAGTGGACATCCAGTGGACATGCAGTGGACATACAGTGGAAATGAAGTGGACATCCAGTGGACATTAAGTGGACATGCAGTGGACATGCAGTGGACATCCAGTGGACATGCAGTGGACATCCAGTGGAAATGCAGTGGACATGCAGTCGACATACAGTGGACATGCAATGGACATCCAGTGGATATCCAGTGGACATGCAGTGGACATGCAGTCGACATACAGTGGACATGCAGTGGACATCCAGTGGACATGCAGTGGACATGCAGTCGACATACAGTGGAAATGCAGTGGACATACAGTGGACATGCAGTGGACATCCAGTGGAAATGCAGTGGACATCCAGTGGACATGCAGTGGACATGCAGTGGACATCCAGTGGACATGCAGTGGACATCCAGTGAACATGCAGTGGACATGCAGTGGACATCCAGTGGACATGCAGTGGACATGCAGTTGTTCTCAGTAGTGTTCCACAGTTTTCTGAGTTGTAAAAACACTTCATTGAACATCTGTATCCATCGTACTGTGACACCAGATGTAAAGTGTTGTTTATAGTTTTCCTAAAAAATACCTCAGGCACTGCCGACATTTTCATGGAAATAGTTGGATATAACTTTATTTTTTAAATTTTCTTTTTTTTTTTAAAAAAAGTTTTCAGTTTATAAAATCTAAGTTATAAAAATGGTTCGTTTAACAAGATTTTGGGAAAAAAAAAAAAAAAAGACTTCAATGTCGTGTTTTTTTTGTGTGATTTTGGGTTCAGTGTGTTAATACAGCATGTGAAGATGAGGCAAAGTAAAGAGTTTAAGAAGAAATAAAAAGGAAAAAACCAAAGGATTCAGAAATGGTCCAAATACACTTAGACTCCCAATTAAGCCTCATTAGAGGGGACATGCAGTGGACATGCAGTGGACATCCGGTGGAAATTCGGTGGACATGCAGTGGACATGCATTGGACATGAAGTGGACATGCAGTGGACATACAGTGGAAATGAAGTGGACATCAAGTGGACATTAAGTGGACATGCAGTGGACATCCAGTGGACATGCAGTGGACATACAGTGGAAATGAAGTGGACATCAAGTGGACATTAAGTGGACATGCAGTGGACATCCAGTGGACATGCAGTAGACATGCAGTCAACAAACAGTGGACATGCAGTGGACATCCAGTGGACATCCAGTGGACATTAAGTGGACATGCAGTGGAAATCCAGTGGACATTCAGTGGACATAAAGTGGAAATCCAGTGGACATGCAGTGGTAATCTAGTGGACATGAAGTGGACATGAAGTGTAAATCCAGTGGACATGAAGTGGACATGCAGTTGACATGCAGTGGACATCCAGTGGAAATGCAGTGGACATCTAGTGGACATGCAGTGGAAATCCAGTGGACATCCAGTGGACATTAAGTGGACATGCAGTGGACAACCAGTGGACATGAAGTGGAAATGCAGTGGACATCCAGTGGACATTAAGTGGACATGCTGTGGATATCCATTGGACATCCAGTGGATTCCAGTGGACATGCAGTGGCATCCAGTGGACATCCAGTGGACATGCAGTTGACATGCAGTGGAAATCCAGTGGACATAGAGTGGACATGAGGTGGACATCCGGTGGACATCCAGTGGAAATGAAGTTGGCATGCATTGGAAATCCAGTGGACATGCAGTGGACATCCAGTGGACATTAAGTGGAAATCTAGTGGACATGAAGTGGACATCCAGTGGACATGCAGTGGACATGCAGTGGAAATCCAGTGGACATGAAGTGGACATGCAGTTGACATGCAGTGGACATGCAGTGGACATCCAGTGGACATGCAGTGGACATCCAGTGGAAATGCAGTGGACATGCAGTGGACATCCGGTGGAAATCCAGTGGACATCCAGTGGACATCCAGTGGACATCCAGTGGACATGCAGTAGACATTACATGGACATGCAGTGGACATCAAGTGGAAATTTGGTGGACATGCATTGGACATGCATTGGAATTGAAGTGGACATGCAGTGGACATCCAGTGGACATGCAATGGACATGCAGTGGACATCCAGTGGACATGCAGTGGACATCCAGTGGACATGCAGTGGACATCCAGTGGACATGCAGTGGACATCCAGTGGACATGCAGTGGAAATCCAGTGGACATGCAGTGGAAATACAGTGGACATGTAGTGGACATCCAGTGGACATCCGATGGAAATACAGTGGACATGTAGTGGACATCCAGTGGACATGCAGTGAACATGCAGTGGACATCCAGTGGACATGCAGTGGACATCCAGTGGACATGAAGTGGAAATGCAGTGGATATCCAGTGGACA
>NW_021941452.1:193620-198573 GCF_902148855.1 Sphaeramia orbicularis | reverse complement strand
ATGTCCCCTCTAATGAGGCTTAATTCAGAGTCTAAGTGTATTTGGACCATTTCTGAATCCTTTGGTTTTTTCCTTTTTATTTCTTCTTAAACTCTTTACTTTGCCTCGTCTTCACATGCTGTATTAACACACTGAACCCAAAATCACACAAAAAAAACACGACATTCAAGTCTTTTTTTATTTTTATTTTTCCCAAAATCTTGTTAAACGAACCATTTTTATAACTTAGATTTTATAAACTGAAAACTTTTTAAAAAAAAAAAAGAAAATTTAATAAATAAAGTTATATCCAACTATTTCCATGAAAATGTCGGCAGTGCCTGAGGTATTTTTTAGGAAAACTATAAACAACACTTTACATCTGGTGTCACAGTACGATGGATACAGATGTTCAATGAAGTGTTTTTACAACTCAGAAAACTGGGGAACACTACTGAGAACAACTGCATGTCCACTGCATGTCCACTGCATGTCCACTGCATGTCCACTGCATGTCCACTGGATGTCCACTGCATGTCCACTGGATGTCCACTGGATGTCCACTGCATGTCCACTGCATGTCCACTGGATTTCCACTGCATGTCCACTGGATGTCCACTGCATTTCCACTGGATGTCCACTGCATGTCCACTGTATGTCCACTGCATTTCCACTGTATGTCCACTGCATGTCCACTGCATGTCCACTGGATGTCCACTGCACTTCCACTGTATGTCGACTGCATGTCCACTGCATGTCCACTGGATATCCACTGGATGTCCATTGCATGTCCACTGTATGTCGACTGCATGTCCACTGCATTTCCACTGGATGTCCACTGCATGTCCACTGGATGTCCATTGCATGTCCACTGTATGTCCACTGCATGTCCACTGCATGTCCACTTAATGTCCACTGGATGTCCACTTCATTTCCACTGTATGTCCACTGCATGTCCACTGGATGTCCACTGCATGTCCACTCTAATGAGGCTCAATTGGGAGTCTAAGTGTATTTGGACCATTTCTGAATCCTTTGGTTTTTTCCTTTTTATTTCTTCTTAAACTCTTTACTTTGCCTCGTCTTCACATGCTGTATTAACACACTGAACCCAAAATCACACAAAAAAAACACGACATTCAAGTCTTTTTTTTTTTTTTTTTCCCAAATCTTGTTAAACGAACCATTTTTATAACTTAGATTTTATAAACTGAAAACTTTTTTAAAAAAAAAAAAGAAAATTTAATAAATAAAGTTATATCCAACTATTTCCATGAAAATGTCGGCAGTGCCTGAGGTATTTTTTAGGAAAACTATAAACAACACTTTACATCTGGTGTCACAGTACGATGGATACAGATGTTCAATGAAGTGTTTTTACAACTCAGAAAACTGGGGAACACTACTGAGAACAACTGCATGTCCACTGCATGTCCACTGCATGTCCACTGCATGTCCACTGCATGTCCACTGGATGTCCACTGCATGTCCACTGGATGTCCACTTAATGTCCACTGCATGTCCACTGCATGTCCACTGGATTTCCACTGCATGTCCACTGGATGTCCACTGCATTTCCACTGGATGTCCACTGCATGTCCACTGTATGTCCACTGCATGTCCACTGTATGTCCACTGCATGTCCACTGCATGTCCACTGGATGTCCACTGCACTTCCACTGTATGTCGACTGCATGTCCACTGCATGTCCACTGGATATCCACTGGATGTCCATTGCATGTCCACTGTATGTCGACTGCATGTCCACTGCATTTCCACTGGATGTCCATTGCATGTCCACTGTATGTCCACTGCATGTCCACTGCATGTCCACTTAATGTCCACTGGATGTCCACTTCATTTCCACTGTATGTCCACTGCATGTCCACTGGATGTCCACTGCATGTCCACTCTAATGAGGCTCAATTGGGAGTCTAAGTGTATTTGGACCATTTCTGAATCCTTTGGTTTTTTCCTTTTTATTTCTTCTTAAACTCTTTACTTTGCCTCGTCTTCACATGCTGTATTAACACACTGAACCCAAAATCACACAAAAAAAACACGAAATTCAAGTGGTTTTTTTCCCCAAAAAAATCTTGTTAAAGGAACCATTTTTATAACTTGGATTTTATAAATTGAAAACTTAAAAAAAAAAAAAAAAGAAAATTTAGCAAATAATAAAGTTTTTTACAACTATTTCCATGAAAATGTCGGCAGTGCCTGAGGTATTTTTTAGGAAAACTATAAACAACACTTTACATCTGGTGTCACAGTACGATGGATACAGATGTTCAGTGAAGTGTTTTTACAACTCAGAAAACTGGGGACAACTACTGAGAACAACTGTATGTCCCCTGGATGTCCACTGTATGTCCACTTCATCCTCACTGCATGTCCACTGGATGTCCACTACATGTCCACTGCATGTCCACTGGATATCCACTGCATTTCCACTTCATGTCCACTGGATGTCCACTGCATGTCCACTTGATGTCCACTGCATGTCCACTGGTAATAGTTTTGCTCATAGTCATTCTCTTCTTTCCATTATAAACAGTCTTTATGGACACTCCAAGTATTTCTTAAATCTCCTTTGGTGTGACGAGTGCATTCAGCAAATCACACACTCTGACGTTTGCTTTCCTGATTACTCATATGGGCAAAAGTTTGTGAAAAGGTATGGATAATAGTGTTAGGTATGATTATGACATCAGTATATGTTTGGGTTCAAAACAACTGACGTAGTGTCTGCTGAGAAAAAACAACTACATGTTCAGTGTACATTTGGCTTCCCCACCCTGTATGTGTAACTGTGGTGTTTTCTGTCAGACTGCAGTGGAAGCTCAGCTTCCCCTAAAATTATAAGAATTAAATGCTCAAATCTGTTCAGTTGTTTTCATTTCATTGACTCCAAATGTGTTGGAACCCGTTCATCTCTCAGACCAGTTGGTTCAGACTCAGTCTGATCCCAGATCAGTGGACTGGCTGTGTTTCACTTCTCCTCCATTCCTGTGTCTGTTTTCTCCTCCATCTCTGCTCAGTGCATGTGTCCACAGACTGTGTCCGTCTGTGGGCTTCAGTGGGACTGGTTTTTCATTAACTCTAAACTGGACGGTAATTGGATAAATGACACCATGTTGTCCCGCCCCCGGACACCGGGCGTCTCTTGGGGTGAATGGAGCTGTGGGCGGAGCTCAGCCGGGCCGGACACCAGAATCCCACGTGCTGATTGGAGGATCAGTGGAAAGGCTGAATCCTGTTTGATTGACAGCTGTTTTCAGATCTGCCCTTTCACTGACACAGTTCAGTTTAATACGTCACACATTCTGCTGGGAAACCACACAAACCAAAGTACTGGGTCATTTCTGCACTGGAAAGAAAACACACTCATTGGACTAACTTGTTTCAATTTAACATAATTTCAGCGTTTTCTTGTTTCAGTTCCATAATTTTTATGTGAGCCGACAATGAGTGCCCCCTGTCTGAAAGACCAGCAGACACCACTGTGTAGGACCCTTCCTTTGGTCCCCTGAGACCCCCATGCATGCTGGTCCAGACCCCTGTCCACATCCACATGACCCCTTTGAACATCAGTCCTTACATTAGTTCCATTAGAGATGGACCTGACAGACCCTGGAGACCACATTGGACCTGACAGACCCTGGAGACCACATTGGACCTGACAGACCCTGGAGACCACATTAGACCTGACAGACCCAGGAGACCACATTGGACCTGACAGACCCTGGAGACCACATTGGACCTGACAGACCCTGGAGACCACATTGGACCTGACAGACCCTGGAGACCACATTAGACCTGACAGACCCTGGAGACCACATTGGACCTGACAGACCCTGGAGACCACATTGGACCTGACAGACCCTGGAGACCACATTGGACCTGACAGACCCTGGAGACCACATTGGACCTGACAGGCCCTGGAGACCACATTGGACCTGACAGACCCTGGAGACCACATTAGACCTGACAGACCCTGGAGACCACATTGGACCTGACAGGCCCTGGAGACCACATTGGACCGCAGATTGGACCTGGAACTGTACTTTCACTGTCACTGTCATGTGTGCAGAAATGACCAAATATAGTCACTTGTCTGTTAAAAGGTTAAACATTAACATGAAAAGTGTTCAAAAGAAAAGACTTCCTCCCACATTCTGACGTATAATTTGTTGCTAAATTCGCAGAAACGTGTGCGTTTTGCAGATGTTCTCAGATGTTCTGTGATAGAACCTGTCAGAGTGCAGATGGTTTCAGCCAATCAGCTGTCAGCGTTCTGTTCCCATCTGTGTGTATGGGGTTGGTTCCGGTGCGTTTGTGAAAATCGTACATGACGTCGGTTCCAAACATCTCCCACTTATTGTTTGTGTATTTTTTGTTAAATCTGAAACAGATGAAACAATTAAAAACAGGTCATTTCAATCAAAACAAATGAAATAAAAGCTGTTCAGCTGAATCCACATAAACTGAGTTAATGATGGAAACAAAGTCCACACATCCCATCATGTGTTTATTAAAGAACAAACCACTGAAAAAATACAAATGAATGAAACTAGAATAAAAATGAACGAAACCAATGAGCTGCAGCCGCTTCCATCAGGTTTGAACTTCAATTCAAATGAATATTTTCACTTTAAGGACAGTTTCTGTTTGAGGATCCTGACGAACGAGTGAAACGAACAAAACAACACGACTGCGTTTAAGAGTTCAGAAGAAGAAACAGGTCCGAGCCATTTATGGACATGAGGGGCGGAGCTTCAGAACCAGACCAGGAAGTAGGAGGGTGTGGAACAGGTGTTTATGAGAAGAGGGTTACCGTGGAAACGTCAGAGGGTTACCGTGGAGACGTCAGAGGGTTACCGTGGAAACATCAAAGGGTTACCGTGGAGGCGTCAGAGGGTTACCGTGGAGACGTCAGAGGGTTACCAGGGAGACATCAAAGGGTTACCATGG
>NW_021941452.1:138620-191120 GCF_902148855.1 Sphaeramia orbicularis | reverse complement strand
TTCTTCGTCTTTCTTTTCTTCTTCCTCCTCCTCCTCCTCTTCTTTTTCCTTCTCCTCTTCTTCATTATTTTTATTGTCATCCTTCTTTTCCTCTCTGGTGTCCATCTCTTCATCCACATCATAAAATATATCCTCTTCCTCCTCCTCCTCTTCCTCCTCCTTTTTCTCCTCCTCCTTTTCCTCCTCTTCCTCCTCCTCTTCCTCCTTGTTTTCTGTCTCCTTATTTTCATTTCCTCCTTCCTTCTCTTCGTCATCCTCTTTGCCTTTTTCTTTTTCATCGTCTACTTCCTCTTCCTCTTTTTCCTCCTCATCTTCTTTGTGTCTTTTTTCTCCTCCTCCTCCCCCTCCTGTACTCCTTCCTCCTCCTCCTCCTCCTCCTCATCTACATCCATCTCTTCTTTCTCTTTGTTTCTTCATTCTTCTCCTCGTTTGTGTCTGTTTTCCTCCTCTTCTTCATCTCCCCTTTTCTCCTGTTGTCTGTCTTCATCCTCCTGCTCCTCCTGCTCCTCTACGTTGATCTTCTTTTCTTCCTCTTTTGTTTCTTCATTATTTTCCTCCTCCTCCTCCTCTTCATCTTCATCTACTCCTTCATCCTCCTCATTTTTGTTTATTTTATTTATTTTATTTTGTTGATTTCTTTGTCTTCCTTCTCCATCTGTTGCTCCTCCTTCACCTCCTCCTCTGTTTGTCTTTCTTCCTCTTCCTCTTCTACTCCTTCATCCTCCTCCTCCTCCTCTTTTGGCTTCTCCTCCTTCAGCTCCTCCTCCTCCTCCTCCTCCTCCTTTGGCTCCTCCTCCTCTTGCTCCTCCTCCTCTGCTTGGATCCATCCTTTGGGACTCCTCCAGGACTCCGCCCACTCCGTGGCGTCTCCGTGGTCCAGCTGTGATGTCAGGAGGCGTGTCCTGGACATGCGTCTCCTGGTCAAAGCGTCACAGTGTCGCTGCTGTGACTGAAGCGACGGCCGACACCACCTGTGGAAACAGAGCAGACCTTCAGATCATCAGGTCCAAACATTCACTGGCTTTGAAACCAGCACGTCCATTTAATTCTGTTCCAGTCAGTCTGAGGCAGAAAACATTCATTATTCCCAAAGAACCCAACGGACCGTCAGAGAACAGCCCGGTTGAACCAGCGCACACGAGCCCCGAAACTACACCTGGACATGGACGGAAGTCCAGCTGCAGCCCATTCATCCATTAGGTGTTTGAAGCCAATGCAAAACTCCACGATTCGATTAATCGACTCCAATTGATTGAAGGGAAATATTCTATTACAGTTTTCCTGAACTGAAGCTTCTGTGTGCGTCACAATAAGCGTCCATGTGAAACACAACAGTGGAACCAATGTTTAACAGCAGAGAAATGAAGGAAACAAAGCTGAAGATTCAGGAGAACTGAGAATGAAGGTTTTTTTTTTTTTTTTTTAATAATAATCATAATAGATTGGATTTTCTATAGCGCTTTTCTAGACACCCAAAGCTCTTTACATTATTGACCCATTCTTCACTGGCTCTCACATCCTCCCTCTGGTGGAGGTAAACTACACCTGTACCCACAGCTGTCCTGTGGGGGGGGCAGACTGACAGAAGCGTGGCTGACAATCTGTGCCTACGGCCCCTCCCACCACCGAACATTCACACACCAGTGTGGGTGGCACTGGAGGCAAGGAGGGAAAGTGTCTTGCCCAAGGACACAACAGCACATGGACAGCGGGATTCGAACCGCCAACCCTTCGGTTAGTGGACGACCACCTGAGCCATGGCTGCCCTTTGGCTGCTCGTTTCAGCTGTAGACGGACACACCACCTCTGTCTGCCGTCAGTGTCCAAAACCCACTGTTGTCGTGGTGATAAACATCACAAACATAAACACAACATGTTGAACTGAAACAGAAATGGACTGAGATGAAACAGAAGAAACAGATCTGAACTCGTGTTGAAAATCCTTCTCCAACTCAGAACTTTGGACTCAGAGGATCTGAATCTGTGGTGGAAGGCTTTGAGCGCCTCCATGAACCCAGGAGCTATAGTGTCAGGGGCATCTAGCCCCGGTTTAGGGTCTCCTAAGACAAACTGGTCCCAGGTGACGGCTCAGACCAAGAGTGATTCCCAAGTTTCCCTTGCCCGGATCAGGGTTTCCGGGGCCCACCCTGGAGCCAGACCTGGGCCAGGGTCTCCTGGGCGGGTGGCCATGTCTTTGCCCATGGGCACAGCCCCTGGGGCAGCATGAGTCCATCCACCTGTAGGCCCATCACCTCAAGGACCTCCTAAACCCTGCCTTCATGCCCTCTGTGATGGAAGTCAAGCCCTGGGACTGGGAGGTGGGCTCGTCCGTCACGTGGGCTGAGGTCTTTAAGGTGGTTGGACCGAGCTCCAGGGGTGGATGAAATCTGTCCTGAGTTCCTTAAAGTTCTGGATGTTGTGGGGCAGTCTCGGTGTACACACCTCTTCAACATCATGTGGTGCACAGGGACAGGAACACTTGACTGGCAGACTGGGGTGGTGGTTCCCCTTTTCAAGAAGGGGAACCAGAGGGGGTGGTCCAACTATGGGGGGAGCCCACCCCTCAGCCTTCCCTGGAAGGCCTATGCCAGGGTATTGGACAGGAGAGTCCCACCGATACTCAAACCCAACTTCAAGAGGAAGAATGTAGTTTTCAACCTGGTCCTGGTCAACACTGGACCGGCTCAGTACCCATTACAGGCTCCTGGAGGGTCCATGGGAGTCTGCTCCTCCAGTCCACATGTGTTTTGGGAATCTGGAGAAGGCATTCAACCCTGTACCTTGGGGTGTCCTGTGGGGGGTGCTGCTGGACTATGGGGTCCATGGCCCGCTGCTACAGATCATTAGGCCCTTGTACGACCAAAGCTAGAGCTTGGTCCACGTTACCAGCAGTAAGTCGGATTTGTTCCTGGTCTGGGTGGGACTCCAGGGCTGGACTGTGGCACAGATTCTGTTCAGGATCTGTATGGATGAGTTTCTAAGATCAGCCAGGGGGAGGAGGGGGTTCGGACGGATGGACGGATGAATGATTGGATGACGGATGGATGGACGGATGGACAGATGGACTTAAGTCACTGTTTTCTCATGTTTTCGTCACTAAAAACCCCCGAACATTTGAAAAATAAAACTCAGGACTTTTTGATGCTGTGTTCACCTCACCATGAATATTTGTCCACAACCCAAACTGTGTCCAAACATGTCCAACGACTGGTCCTGTCACACCTGTGGACACCGTGGGTAATACTGTCACAGCTGTGGACACTGGGGGTAATACTGTCACAGCTGTGGACACTGGGGGTAATACTGTCACACCTGTGGACACTGTGGGTAATACTGTCACAGCTGTGGACACTGGGGGTAATACTGTCACACCTGTGGACACTGTGGGTAATACTGTCACAGCTGTGGACACTGGGGGTAATACTGTCACACCTGTGGACACTGTGGGGTAATACTGTCACAGCTGTGGACACTGGGGGTAATACTGTCACAGCTGTGGACACCGTGGGTAAATACTGTCACAGCTGTGGACACCGTGGGTAATACTGTCACAGCTGTGGACACTGGGGGTAATACTGTCACAACCTGTGGCCACTGGGGGTAATACTGTCACAGCTGTGGACCCTGGGGTAATACTGTCACAGCTGTGGACACTGGGGGTAATATGTCACACCTGTGGACACTGGGGTAATACTGTCACAGCTGTGGACACTGGGGGTAATACTGTCACACCTGTGGACCGTGGGTAATACTGTCACACCTGTGGACACTGGGGGTAATACTGTCACCTGTGGACACTGTGGGTATAATGTCACATCTGTGGACACTGGGGGTAATACTGTCACAGCTGTGGACACTGGGGGTAATACTGTCAACCTGTGGACACTGTGGGTAATACTGTCACAGCTGTGGACATGTGGGTAATACTGTCACAGTTGTGGACACTGTGGGTAATACTGTCACAGCTGTGGACACTGGGGGTAATACTGTCACAGTGGACACTGTGGGTAATACTGTCACACCTGTGGACACTGGGGTAATACTGTCACAGCTGTGGACACTGGGGGTAATACTGTCACACCTGTGGACACTGTGGGTAATACTGTCACACCTGTGGACACTGGGGGTAATACTGTCACAGCTGTGGACACTGTGGGTAATACTGTCACACCTGGGACACTGGGGGTAATACTGCACACCTGTGGACACTGTGGGTAATACTGTCACAGCTGTGGACACTGTGGGTAATACTCTCACACCTGTGGACACTGTGGGTAATACTGTCACACCTGTGGACACTGTGGGTAATACTGTCACAGCTGTGGACACTGGGGGTAATACTGTCACACCTGTGGACACCGTGGGTAATACTGTCACAGCTGTGGACACTGGGGTATACTGTCACACCTGTGGACACCGTGGGTAATACTGTCACAGCTGTGGACACTGGGGGTAATACTGTCACACCTGTGGACACTGTGGGTAATACTCTCACACCTGTGGACACCGTGGGTAATACTGTCACAGCTGTGGACACTGGGGGTAATACTGTCACAGCTGTGGACACTGGGGGTAATGCTGTCACAGCTGTGGACACTGTGGGTAATACTGTAAGCTGTGGACCGTGGGTAATCATCTGTGGGTAATACTGTCACACTGGGACACTGTGGGTAATACTGTCACAGCTGTGGACACTGGGGGTAATACTGTCACAGCTGTGGACACTGGGGGTAATACTGTCACACCTGTGGACACTGGGGGGAATACTGTCACACCTGTGGACACTGGGGTAATACTGTCACACCTGTGGACACTGGGGGTAATACTGTCAAAGCTGTGGACACTGTGGGTAATACTGTCACAGCGTGGACACTGTGGGTAATACTGTCACACCTGTGGACACTGGGGGTAATCTGTCACACGCTGTGGACACTGGGGGTAATACTGTCACACCTCGTGGACACTGTGGGTAATACTGTCACAGCTGTGGACACTGGGGTAAACTCTCACACCTGTGGACCGGGTATACTGTCAAGCTGTGGACACCGTGGGTAATACTGTCACAGCTGTGGACACTGGGGGTAATACTGTCACAGCTGTGGACATCGTGGGTAATACTGTCACAGCTGTGGAACCGTGGGTAATACTGTCACAGCTGTGGACACTGGGGGTAATACTGTACACCTGTGGACACTGTGGGTAATACTGTCAGCTGTGGACATGGGGGTAATACTGTCACACCTGTGGACACTGGGGGGTAATACTGTCACACCTGTGGACACTGTGGGTAATACTGTCACAGCTGTGGACACTGGGGGTAATACTGTCACACTGTGGACACTGGGGGTAATACTGTCACAGCTGTGACACTGTGGGTAATACTGTCACAGCTGTGGACACGGGGGTAATACTGTCACAGCTGTGGACACCGGGGGTAATACTGTCACAGCTGTGGACACCGTGGGTAATACTGTCACAGCTGTGGACACCGGGGGTAATACTGTCCAGCTGTGGACACCGTGGGTAATACTGTCACAGCTGTGGACACCGTGGGTAATACTGTCACAGCTGTGGACACTGGGGTAATACTGTCACACCTGTGGACACCGTGGGTAATACTGTCACAGCTGTGGACACTGGGGGGTAATACTGTCACACCTGTGGACACTGGGTAATACTGTCACAGCTGTGGACACTGGGGGTAATACTGTCACCTGTGGACACTGTGGGTAATACTGTCACACCTGTGGACACGGGGGGTATACTGTCACACTGTGGACACTGTGGGTAATACTGTCACATCTGTGGACACTGGGGGTAATACTGTCACAGCTGTGGACACTGGGGTAATACTGTCAACCTGGGACACTGTGGGTAATACTGTCACAGCTGTGGACACTGTGGGTAATACTGTCACAGTTGTGGACACTGTGGGTTAATACTGTCACAGCTGTGGACACTGGGGGTAATACTGTCACAGCTGTGGACACTGTGGGTAATACTGTCACACCTGTGGACACTGGGGGTAATACTGTCACAGCTGTGACACTGGGGGTAATACTGTCACACCTGTGGACACTGTGGGTAATACTGTCACACCTGTGGACACTGGGGGTAATACTGTCACAGCTGTGGACACTGTGGGTAATACTGTCACACCTGTGGACACTGTGGGGTAATACTGTCACACCTGTGGACACTGTGGGTAATAGTCACACCTGTGGACACTGTGGGTAATACTGTCACAGCTGTGGACACTGGGGGTAATACTGTCACAGCTGTGGACACTGGGGGTAATACTGTCACAGCTGTGGACACCGTGGGTAATACTGTCACAGCTGTGGACACTGTGGGTAATACTGTCACAGCTGTGGACACCGTGGGTAATACTGTCACAGCTGTGGACACCGTGGGTAATACTGTCACAGCTGTGGACACTGGGGGTAATACTGTCACACCTGTGGACTGGGGGTAATACTGTCAAACCTGTGGACACTGGGTAATACTGTCACACCTGTGGACACTGTGGGTAATACTGTCACAGCTGTGGACATGGGGGTAATACTGTCACAGCTGTGGACACTGGGGGTAATACTGTCACAGCTGTGGAACCGTGGGTAATACTGTCACAGCTGTGGACACTGTGGGTAATACTGTCACAGCTGTGGACACCGTGGGTAATACTGTCACAGCTGTGGACACCGTGGGTAATACTGTCACAGCTGTGGACACTGGGGGTAATACTGTCACACCTGGGACACTGTGGGTAATACTGTCACAGCTGTGGACACTGGGGGTAATACTGTCACAGCTGTGGACACTGGGGGTATACTGTCACACCTGTGGACACTGGGGTAATACTGTCACACCTGTGGACACTGTGGGTAATACTGTCACACCTGTGGACACTGGGGGTAATACTGTCACAGCTGTGGACATGTGGGTAATACTGTCACACCTGTGGACACTGTGGGTAATACTGTCACACCTGTGGACACTGTGGGTAATACTGTCACACCTGTGGACATGGGGGTAATACTGTCACACCTGGGACACTGTGGGTAATACTGTCACATCTGTGGACACTGGGGGTAATACGTCACAGCTGTGGACACTGGGGGTAATACTGTCACACCTGTGGACACTGTGGGTAATACTGTCACAGCTGTGGACACTGTGGGTAATACTGTCACAGTTGTGGACACTGTGGGTAATACTGTCACAGCTGTGGACATGTGGGTAATACTGTCACCTGTGGACATGGGGGTAATACTGTCACAGCTGTGGACATGGGGGTAATACTGTCACACCTGTGGACACTGTGGGTAATACTGTCACACCTGTGGACTGGGGGTATACTGTCACAGCTGTGGACACTGTGGGTAATACTGTCACACCTGGGACACTGGGGGTAATATGTCACAGGTGGACACTGTGGGTAATACTGTCACAGCTGTGGACACTGTGGGTAATACTCTCACACTGTGGACACTGTGGGTAATACTGTCAACCTGTGGACACTGTGGGTAATACTGTCACAGCTGTGGACACTGGGGGTAATACTGTCACACCTGTGGACACTGGGGGTAATACTGTCACACCTGTGGACACTGTGGGTAATACTGTCACAGCTGTGGACACTAGGGGTAATACCGTCACACCTGTGGACACTGTGGGTAATACTGTCACAGCTGTGGACATGGGGGTAATACTGTCACAGCTGTGGACACTGTGGGTAATACTGTCAAGCTGTGGACACCGTGGGTAATACTGTCACAGCTGTGGACACCGTGGGTAATACTGTCACAGCTGTGGACACTGGGGTAATACTGTCACACCTGTGGACACTGGGGGTAATACTGTCACACCTGTGGACACTGTGGGTACTACTGTCACACCTGTGGGACACCTGTGGGTAATACTGTCACAGCTGTGGACACTGGGGGTAATACTGTCACAGCTGTGGACCACTGGGGGTAATACTGTCACAGCTGTGGACCACCGTGGGTAATACTGTCACAGCTGTGGACACTGTGGGTACTACTGTCACAGCTGTGGACACCGTGGGTAATACTGTCACAGCTGTGGACACCGTGGGTAATACTGTCACAGCTGTGGACACTGGGGGTAATACTGTCACACCTGTGGACACTGTGGGTAATACTGTCACAGCTGTGGACACTGGGGTAATACTGTCACAGCTGTGGACACTGGGGGGTAATACTGTCACACCTGTGGACACTGGGGGGTAATACTGTCACACCTGTGGTACACTGTGGGTAATACTGTCACACCTGTGGACACTGGGGGGTAATACTGTCACAGCTGTTGGACACTGTGGGTACTACTGTCACGCTGTGGACACTGTGGTAATACTGTCACACCTGTGGACCACTGTGGGTAATACGTCACAGCTGTGGACAATGTGGGTAATACTGTCACACCTGTGGACACTGTGGGTAATACTGTCACACCTGTGGACACTGTGGGTAATACTGTCACACCTGTGGACACTGGGGGTAATACTGTCACACTGTGGACACTGTGGGTAATACTGTCACATCTGTGGGACACTGGGGGTAATACTGTCACAGCTGTGGACACTGGGGGTAATACTGTCACACCTGGGACACTGTGGGTAATACTGTCACAGCTGTGGACATGTGGGTAATACTGTCACAGTTGTGGACACTGTGGGTAATACTGTCACAGCTGTGGACACTGGGGTAATACTGTCATCACTGTGGATCACTGGGGTAATACTGTCACAGCTGTGGACACTGGGGGTAATACTGTCACACCTGTGGACACTGTGGGTAATACTGTCAAACCTGTGGACACTGGGGTAATACTGTCACAGCTGTGGGACACTGTGGGTAATACTGTCACACCTGTGGACACTGGGGGTTAATACTGTCACAGCTGTGGACACTGTGGGTAATACTGTCACAGCTGTGGACACTGTGGGTAATACTCTCACACCTGTGGACACTGTGGGTAATACTGTCACACCTGTGGACACTGTGGGTAATACTGTCACAGCTGTGGACACTGGGGGTAATACTGTCCACACCTGTGGACACTGGGGGTAATACTGTCACACCTGTGGACACTGTGGGTAATACTGTCACAGCTGTGGACACTAGGGGTAATTACCGTCACACCTGTGGACACTGTGGGTAATACTGTCACAGCTGTGGACACTGGGGGTAATACTGTCACACCTGTGGACACTGTGGGTAATACTGTCACATCTGTGGACACTGTGGGTAATACTGTCACAGCTGTGGACACTGGGGGTAATACTGTCACAACTGGGACACTGGGGGTAATACTGTCACACCTGTGGACACTGGGGGTAATACTGTCCATAGATGTCCAACCTGTGGACACCATGAGCCCACCTGCCCACTCCACACCTAATGGCAGGAGGACCTTCAGGTGTTCCCACTGCTCCACAGACAAACACCTGCAGAACATCTACATCAGTACGGACAGACCTGCAGTTGTAGCCCCGCCCCCTGTCTCACCTGATGTTCTGTCTGTATCCCCAGCAGGACGTCCAGTTCCTCTCCACGTCCTCGGACTCGTCTTCTGGTTGCAGATCAGCGGCAGACATCATCCACGAGTCCGTCCAACCAGGAAGGAACACCTGAGTGATCCTGAGACAGTCTGGGTCTGAGGGACGGGACAGCCTCCAGGACTCCGCCCACTGACAGGACTCCTCCTGCTCTGACTCCTCCTCCTCCTCAGACTCCTCCTCCTGGTCTGACTCTCCTCCTCCTCAGACTCCTCCTCCTGGTCTGACTCCTCCTCATCATCATCAGACTCCTCCTCCTGGTCTGACTCCTCCTCCTCCTGGTCTGATGATGCCTCCTGTGTCACAACAGTTCAAAGATCAGATGGTGGTTCTACTTCTGTCTGGTTCTATTTCTGTCTGGTTCTACTTCTGTCTGGTTCTATTTTTGTCTGGTTCTACTTCTGTCTGGTTCTATTTTTGTCTGGTTCTACTTCTGTCTGGTTCTATTTCTGTCTGGTTCTACTTCTGTCTGGTTCTATTTTTGTCTGGTTCTACTTCTGTCTGGTTCTGCTTCTGTATGGTTCTACTTCTGTATGGTTCTACGTCTGTCTGGTTCTATGTCTGTCTGGTTCTACTTCTGTCTGGTTCTATTTCTGTCTGGTTCTACTTCTGTCTGGTTCTATTTCTGTCTGGTTCTACATCTGTCTGGTTCTACTTCCGTCTTGTTCTACGTTTGTATGGTTCTATTTTTGTCTGGTTCTACTTCCATCTGGTTCTACTTCTGTATGGTTCTATTTCTGTATGGTTCTACTTCTGCCTGGTTCTACTTCTGTCTGGTTCTATGTCTGTCTGGTTCTACTTCTGTATGGTTCTATTTCTGTATGGTTCTACTTCTGTCTAGTTCTACTTCTGTATGGTTCTATGTCTGTCTGGTTCTACATCTGTCTGGTTCTATTTCTGTATGGTTCTACTTCTGTATGGTTCTACGTCTGTCTGGTTCTTGTTCCATCTGGTTCTACTTCTGTTTGGTTCTATTTCTGTCTGGTTCTACGTCTGTCTGGTTCTACTTCTGTCTGGTTCTACGTCTGTCTGGTTCTACTTCTGTCTGGTTCAACTCCTGTATGGTTCTACTTCTGTCTGGTTCTACTTCTGTCTGGTTCTATTTCTGTCTGATTCTACTTCCGTCTGGTTCTACTTCCGTCTGGTTCTACTTCTGTCTGGTTCTACTTCTGTCTGGTTCTACTTCTGTATGGTTCTATTTCTGTCTGGTTCTACTTCCGTCTGGTTCTACTTCTGTCTGGTTCTACTTCTGTATGGTTCTATTTCTGTCTGGTTCTACTTCCGTCTGGTTCTACTTCTGTATGGTTCTACTTCTGTCTGGTTCTACTTCTGTATGGTTCTACTTCTGTCTAGTTCTACTTCTGTATGGTTCTATTTCTGTCTGGTTCTACTTCTGTCTGTATGGTTCTACTTCTGTCTAGTTCTACTTCTGTATGGTTCTATTTCTGTCTGGTTCTACTTCTGTCTGTCTGGTTCTACTTCTGTCTGGTTCTACGTCTGTCTGGTTCTACTTCTGTCTGGTTCTACTCTGTCTGGTTCTACATCTGTCTGGTTCTATTTCTGTCTGTCTGGTTCTACTTCTGTCTGGTTCTACTTCTGTCTAGTTCTACTTCTGTATGGTTCTATTTCTGTCTGGTTCTACTTCTGTCTGTATGGTTCTACTCCTGTCTAGTTCTACTTCTGTATGGTTCTATTTCTGTCTGGCTCTACTTCTGTCTGTCTGGTTCTACTTCTGTCTGGTTCTACGTCTGTCTGGTTCTACTTCTGTCTGGTTCTACTTCTGTCTGGTTCTACTTCTGTCTGTCTGGTTCTACTTCTGTCTGTCTGGTTCTATGTCTGTCTGGTTTTACTTCTGTCTAGTTCTACTTCTGTATGGTTCTACTTCTGTCTAGTTCTACTTCTGTATGGTTCTATTTCTGTCTGGTTCTACTTCTGTCTGTCTGGTTCTACTTCTGTCTGGTTCTACGTCTGTCTGGTTCTACTTCTGTCTGGTTCTACTTCTGTCTGTCTGGTTCTACGTCTGTCTGGTTCTACTTCTGTCTGTCTGGTTCTACGTCTGTCTGGTTCTACTTCTGTCTGGTTCTACTTCTGTCTGGTTCTACGTCTGTCTGGTTCTACTTCTGTCTGTCTGGTTCTACGTCTGTCTGGTTCTACTTCTGTCTGGTTCTACTTCTGTCTGGTTCTACTTCTGTCTGTCTGGTTCTACGTCTGTCTGGTTCTACTTCTGTCTGTCTGGTTCTACTTCTGTCTGTCTGGTTCTACTTCTGTCTGGTTCTACGTCTGTCTGGTTCTACTTCTGTCTGTCTGGTTCTACGTCTGTCTGGTTCTACTTCTGTCTGGTTCTACTTCTGTCTGGTTCTACATCTGTCTGGTTCTACTTCTTTCTGGTTCTACTGAATCCTAACCCTAACCCCAACCCAGAACCCATCCAGACCTGGTCCAGGAGCTGCTGGAGCCGGTCCAGGTAGTCCTTTGGTTCTGGTTGGTACAGGGGCCATGGGTGGTCCCACCACTGCTTCTGTTGTCTGAACACAAAGTTCATGATCTTCCAGGTCCCGGCCCAAACAGGAAGTGTGTAAACCAGGATCTGGGTCACCGCCGTGCATTTCCTCTCGTACAGAACGTCCCACTGGAAGGCTTTCTCTGTGGAGTCGGAGAACCGGACCGGACGTCTCACCTGGACCCAGAAAAGAACAGCCATCATCACTACGGCATCAGAGGGCCTGGATCTGGACTGGTTCTGGTTCTGTGTTCTGACCGTCCGTCTGACCCGGTTCAGTCACACTTTAGGTCTGATTCACTAAAGGTTCATGTAAAAATGGACCCAAACTCCACGCAAAAACACCTAGAACCTGATCTACAAACAGGACACACCCAGGGTTGTGTCTAAAATGGACAGAAGAACTGGTCCAACCCATTTAAGGTGTTTGATCTGATGAATATCAAATATGAGCGCTTAGGACACAACGCACACAGTTATTGGAGGAGCAGATGTAAATATTTATTTACTATAGTGTGACCAAACCTGAACCTGGTTCCAGAGGCTGATTTATTGTCTATATTTATCTGGTCTTAAAGGCAGGTTTGAACTGGAACAGTTCCACCTTAAACTGGCTGAGGAGGCGGGGCTTAGGCCCAACCAAAGGCAACGCCCAGAACCAATCTGTTCTGATCAACATTTATGGAACGGCCCAAGAACAAATAATACAGACATATGTCCTACCCACAATGCACCTGGAGAACCTGTAGATGTTCTAGGTTCTGATCTGGGTCCAGGGACCCAGGGACTAAACTCCTGGTACGGTTCATGTCTGTCTGGTTCATTCCAGTCTCTGTTCCATTAGCGCTGGTGCATCCCACAGCAGTTTATACAGCTGACTGTCTCCATGACGACAACCAGTAGCACACTCTAAACCCTCATTTAAATATGGCGGTCTCCGACACTCGCACCTGGTGTCATCGTTAGGGCTGGGGATCATGGCCAATATCCTTAAATGATTTGATTTCAGTTCATAAGGTTCTGAATCAATTAATTGCGATTCAATTTGATTCAGTATTAATTGATTGATTCAGATTCTTTCAGTGAAACCAAAGTACAGTTCTGAGTTGTAACGCAATTATCTGACTACTGCAGCCATGCAACACAGAATCTATACTGATATTAGAAAGGAAAGCAATCTGACATTTGATCAGTAAACAGATGAATCTGCTCTGAAATAATGAACACAAACATGTCCATGTTTGTCCAGTGGATCAGATCAGACTTCTTCTTCTTCTTCTTCTTTATTCTGTTTTATTCCTGCTGCTTCCAGCCTTAAGGCTCATTCCTGTCACCCTGGGGCACTGACACCAGTTTGGCCCCTGAAACAGACTCATGTTGGGCCCTTGGTACAAGAAACTCACTGGAGGGGGAGGGTGGGCGGAGCTTTGTGATTTCCGCTTTACTATTCCTCTAACTCCGCCCTCAGCCACAGGTGATCCAAGTTAATATTTCTAGAACAAATGGCTTCTGTGACCCGCCCCTGCTGGTCAGTTCCTCTGCACTGCAGGTTCAGGTTTGAGGCCTGGAGGACCTCCCACTGAGGGGTTTTCCCCACCCTTCCTCCCACTGAGGGGTTTTCCCCACCCTTCCTCTGTGTTCCTCCTGCACCAGAACTGTCGTGAGCATGACCAAGTCTCTGCGAGGGGCTCGCGAGGCAGGGCTGGCCGTGCTTCCGTGTCTGTGGTTTCCGGGTCATTTACTCGTGGTCCTGCTCTGAAAAATCGACCTCATCCACCATTAATCGATTACGCAAAATTAAAAAGTAATCGATCCAAAATTGATCAAATTGATTGTTTTACCCAGCCCTAGACATTAGCGCAGGTAATCTGTGTTGATCACCTGTGACACGCAGATCAATAGAACACGCCTTTTTTAGTGCAAGCAAGCAAATTTGCACCCGTGATTTGCGATCTTATTAATCAGGCCCATAGACCAGTGTTTTTCAAACCTTGAGGTCATCTGGAATTTCTAGTAATCAATAAAAATGATTTTAAAAAAATTACAAATAAAAATATTTTTAATGATTCAGTATATACAGGGTGTCCCCAAAAAATGGACATCATTTGAGAATGTCCATATGGGAGTGATTACATGATCAGGAGAAATCATACTTAATGGGATTTATTTTGGACATAAAATGTTTTATTCTACAAATTTCAAACAAAATATTCTGGGGGATGGTGATTCTATAATGTTCCTAAGTTATTCCAGATGTTTGACGTGTGTTCCGTTTGTTCCGCGGCACATCCAGTCAGTGGTGGAGTTCCTTCCTCTGGAAACTTCTGACGCTATGTCCAAATCTGCTTTCCTGTTGACGCTTATGAAATTTTCGACCAAATTCACGTCGCACATTCACATTTGACTGAGTTTGAGTGGACCTGAGTTTCCTGTCGCAGTAAACGCTCTTTTGGGACACCCTGTATAGTTCATTATAATTAGAACAACACACACTTTTCCAAATGAAAACCCAGTTCAAATAAAACGCAGGATGTAACATCTGAGGGGGTGTATCTTGAGTGACCTGATCATGTGACCGTGTCCGTTACGACTCTTCAACCTGCCCGGACACAGTTGAAACTGGACCGAATAAAGAATGGAACGAGTTCTTCACCCGCCTGACCCCACGAAGACATGTCCAAGAAAAAAATGTCTCCGTTTTGAATGTCTGGGGTCGGCAGAAATCTGTGATGTTAAAATGGGGTGGTTCTTTCTGTACCTGTTTCCAGGACCGACTCCAGCGGTCAGCAGGAGGCGCTGCTGCTGCTGCTGCTGCTGCTCCTCCTCCTGCTCCTCCTTCTCCTGCTCCTCCTCCTCCTTCTCTGTCCTCCTCCTTGACTCCTCTGACCTCTTCATAGCCTCCTCCTTTGTACCTCCTGCTCCTGGTCACCTGGATGGTGGTGAACCCCAGGGTCTGCCTCTGGGCCTCCTGGACTTTCAGGAACAGGTACTTGGGGGGCTTCAGGCTCATCCAGGACTCCCTCCAGCAGATGCTGAACACGTCCACCTCCACCTTACGCTTTGGAAGCTTCAGTTTGGGGGAGTCCCGCCTCCTGGGGGGCGGGGTCGGAGGAGGAGGCTCGGGTTTTGTTTTAGGAGGGGGGGGTCCGATTTTGAAGCGTATGGTGGGTTTCTTCTGGGGGTCTTCAGGGGGGGGGTTGGTGGCCCTCCTGAACTCAGACACATATTCCTGGGCCAGCTGTCCTTTGTGGACCAGAGAGTGGTGGTAGTTCCACTTCGAGAACATCCTGGACCAAAGAGAGGACAGCAGTGACAAGGACGGAGGAGACAGAGGAGATATATATTTGTATATATTTGTTTGTATTTGTATATATTTGCATATATTTGTATATATTTGTATTTGTATGTATTTGTATATATATTTGTATACATTTGTATGTATTTGTATATATTTGTATATATGTTTGTTTATGTTTGTATAAATTTGTGTGTACTTGTATATATTTGTGTTGTTCTCACACTTTCAGTGAACTCTTCTCCTTCCATTGCGCCTCCTTCTTGTTCTCGTCTGCGATGTTCTGCGCTCTCTTCTCCCATTGGTCTCTCAGCGGTCCGTTACTGAACGACGGACGCTCCTCCTTCTTCGACAACATCCTGTTTCCATGGAGACACAGACGGTCATGTGACATTTACAACTGAACCTGATCCAATAGTTTTATGAACACAGAAGAATTCTGCAGATTTTATACTTTACCCTTTAAAAATGTATTATTATTATTATTATTATTATTATTATTATTATTATTATTATTATTATTATTATTATTATTAAGAAGGAGAATGGACCAGATGATCTGTTCTGTTTCTGGTTCCTGAACCTAATTTTTAGGTTCTGCTGGTTTAGTGTTTTCAGAACCAGTAGCAGAACCAGATCCTGGGTTCAGTCACCAGAGGACCAGAGGACTAGAGGACCAGAGGACTAGAGGACCAGAGGACTAGAGGACTAGAGGACCAGAGGACTAGAGGACCAGAGGACTAGAGGACTAGAGGACCAGAGGACTAGAGGACTAGAGGACTAGAGGACCAGAGGACTAGAGGACCAGAGGACCAGAGGACCAGAGGACTAGAGGACCAGAGGACCAGAGGACCAAAGGACCAGAGGACCAGTGGACCAGAGGACTAGAGGACCAAAGGACCAGAGGACCAGAGGACCAGAGGACCAAGGGACCAGAGGACCAGAGGACCAGAGGACCAAAGGACCAGAGGACCAGAGGACCAGAGGACTAGAGGACCAGAGGACCAGAGGACTAGAGGACTAGAGGACCAGAGGACCAGAGGACTAGAGGACCAGAGGACCAGAGGACTAGAGGACCAGAGGACCAGAGGGCTGGAGGACGTTAAGTCTGAGTGGACGTGGTTGAATTGAACCGTGTCTGAAATGTTTGACGTTCCAGTTGAATGGAGTTGAAACAGCTGACACTGAACCACCAGGAAAACCTGGGTCAGAACCAGAACAGTGGGTTCTGAGCTGGAAACAAAAAAAAATCTGGTTCTTCCTCACAAACTGTGACATCATCAGTGGGCGTGTGATATTGTGAGTGTTGAAGTAAATGGAGAAATGCGGACTAAGCTCCTCCCACTCTGGTTCCACTTAAACCGATGTGAACGTGGACAGAACCAGAACCAGGACCAGAACCAGGTCTGTAACATGCACTTTAAGTTTGTAACTTCATGTTAATCCACCATTTAAGACTCAAACAAAAACCCACCAAAGGTGAGTGACATCACAGAAAGACATCACAGAATGACATCATAGAATGACATCATAGAATGACATCACAACTCCAACGACAGAAGACACTGTTGGAGGAGTTTTAATGGTAGCGGATAGCTTTAGCTTAGCTTAGCACAAACACTGGAAGCAAAGGGAAACTGTTAGCATCAGTCTGAGTGAAGTCAACCCCTTCAAACTCCACAGGACCTGACAGTGTCATGGACCTGGTCCTGATCCGGTCCGGTCCAAACCAGCGGGTGCAGGTGTGTGTTCTTACCTGGGGGGGGGGGGGGGTCTCTCAGTGGGTTGTGCACGTGTGTTGTCGTATCCTTGGGTGGTAAACATGCAGCTGAACTGCTCTGACCTGATCGGCGCTCTCCTCCATCTGCTCTAACACTCCAGTCTTCCCTCAATGCTATTTTTACGGCGTCACGTTAGCGGCTGAGGAGCTGCACGTCTAAATATAGAGGAGGTGACAGCGCCGAGGCAGACGAATGAATGAAAACACTGAGTCAGACACCAACAGGTGAGCCCCGCCCACGCACAGCTCAGCCAATCACAGTGCTGCGTCCCTCGGCCGACACAGATGCTTTATTTTGAAAAGCAGAAGCTCCGCCTCCGCACGGGACCCTCTCCACCTGGCGAACAGCCAATCAGAGTGAAGTGTGGGAAAGTGTCGAGTTCCAGCGGTCGCCAGTGAGGGACGTTTCCTGAAAGAGCGTCGTAAAAACACAGACGAACCGCCGAGGCCCAACGCAAAAACATAGTAAACGGAAGACGGACGTTCATTCAACATCTGCAACGAAGCAACGAAGCAAAGACGAGATGAAAAACAGCTGAAGAAGAGGAGGAGCTTCAACCCTGATGTGAACTTTAACCCCTGAGGCCCCGCCCACTGGCCCTTCCAAATCAACTACAGCGCAGAATGTGCACAGTATTTCAAATGGACAGTGGGTGTGGTCGCTGGATGTAGGTGTGGTCACTGAACAGTGGGTGTGGTCCTTGGACAGTGGGTGTGGTCCTAGGACAGTGGGTGTGTTCGTTGGATGTGGGTGTGGTTGCTGGACAGTGGGTGTGGTCATTGGACATGGGTGTGGTCATTGGACAGTGGGTATGACCAATGGACAGTTGGTGTGGTCATTAAACAGTGGGTGTGGCCATTGGACAGTGGGTGTGGTCGCTGGACGTGGGTGTGGTCATTGGATGTGGGTGTGGTTGTTAGACAGTGGGTGTGGTCATTGGACAGTGGCTGTGGTCGTTGGATGTGGGTGTGGTTGTTAGACAGTGGGTGTGGTCATTGGACAGTGGGTGTGGTTGTTGGACAGTGGGTGTGGTCGTTGGACAGTGGGTGTGGTCATTGGACAGTGGGTGTGGTCTTTAATTTAACAGAAGGGACAGAATTCTGCAACATACACACACATATTTTATTTATTTATTTATTTATTTGTTTGTTTATTTGTTTGTTTGTTTTTGTTTCTATGTCAGAGCATGTATTTGTGTGGGTCCTGTCCTCTCCTGTCTTCTACCAGCGGTGCAGTCCTCGTCCTGTTTCCAGGTTCCTTCAGCTGTAACTGGATCCTCAGTTGGTCCACAGGCTTCATTCTATTTTTAACACAGACTCAGACCACAGCGTCTGTTCAACAACCTGTTTATTTCATGACCACATTCCACACCTTCAGCTGGTCCAGTCTGAGCAGGAAACACTGGAACCATAGGCACCATGAGGTCCACCACAGGTCCACCACAGAAGGTCCACCACAGGTCCACCACAGACCCACCACAGAAGGTCCACCACAGGTCCACCACAGAAGGTCCACCACAGACCCACCACAGGTCCTCCATGAGGTCCACCACAGGTCCACCACAGACCCACCACAGGTCCACCACAGAAGGTCCACCACAGGTCCACCACAGACCCACCACAGGTCCACCACAGAAGGTCCACCACAGATCCACCACAGAAGGTCCACAATGAGGTCCACCACAGAGGGTCCACCACAGGTCCACCGCAGAAGGTCCACCACAGGTCCACCACAGAGGGTCCACCACAGAAGGTCCTCCATGAGGTCCACCACAGAAGGTCCACCACAGAGCCACCACAGACCCACCAGAGCAGGTCCCCTCAGCCCTTCACTGGCTTCAGTCCAGTTTAGAATTCCGTTTAAAATTCGTCTTACATACGAGACCCTGGGGTGCTGTAAAGGGTGTGGGGGTGTGGGGGGGGTCCTAGAGTAGAGGAGGGGGTCCAGGTTTGAAGGTCTGGAACTGTTCTGTCAGGTCTGCTGTAGAACACAGGAGTAGAACCCTGGAGTCGGACGTTGACACTATGTTAGCTTTCACTCTGGCTTCACGCCAGCATTAGTCACCATAGTTACAGGCCACGCCCCCACGTACCTATACATATATGAGCCACTTTGAAGGTGTCGGCGTTCGCAGTTTGTTCAAAGATCCTGTTCCTTTCCTTCTCCTGGTCCATCTGTTGATGCTTTAGAACATGTCAGTGGTTCCAGATCTCAGTCTAGTTCCTATCGCCAAACTCCGCCCCTCCCTCCCTGCTGCAGAGAAGCCTGTCCACGCCCTTATCTCCTCCAGGTTGGACCACTGTAATGCACTTCTCATGGGGATCCCCGGCAGGAGCCTCCAGAGGCTCCAGCACATCCACAACAACATCCACAACAACATCCACAACAACATCCCACAACAACGTCCACAACAACATCCACAACAACATCCCACAACAACATCCACAACAACGTCCACAACAACATCCACAACAACGTCCACAACAACGTCCACAACAACATCCACAACAACATCCACAACAACATCCACAACAGCGCTGCCAAGGTCCTGATGAGGGGGCGTAAACACCAGCCCATCACTCCTGCCCTCCACTCACTACACTGACTCCTGTTAGGGTTAGGCTTAGGACCAGGGTTCGGGTTAGGGTTAGGGTTAGGACCAGGGTTAGGGTTATGACCAGGGTTCGGGTTAGGCTTAGGACCAGGGTTAGGGTTAGGGTTAGGACCAGGGTTCGGGTTAGGCTTAGGACCAGGGTTCGGGTTAGGGCTAACCCTCCACTCACTACACTGGCTCCTGTTCACCTCCACATCGAATATAAGATCCCCCCTCACACCCATCACTGTCTCCACGGTGAAGCCCCCACTTACCTCACTGAACTCCTCACCCCCCACACCACCTCCAGAACCTGGTCAGGCCAGTCACACCGTCTGTGCCCCCCCAGGACCAAACTTAGAACCATGGGTGACAGGGCTGTTGCTGCTGCTCGCGTCTGTGGAACGTCCTGCCTGAACACCTCCAGGCCCACAGACTGAGGACACTTTTAAAAAAGGTCTGAAGAGCTTTTTATTCAGGAAAGCGTTTCCATGATCTCTAAACATCTGTGCACGCTTCTCCTGTTTTAACTGTCTTCATTTTAACTGTTGTTTTTAGTTTTAAACTGTTTTTATCTGGCTTACTTATTTTCTATTTTTATTCTCTGTTATTTATTGCCTGTAGCACTTTGAGATTTTTAGATAAAAATATAAAGTGCATTACAAATAAAACTTATTATTATTATTATTATTATTATTATTATTGGTCACTGATAGAAGTCATATCTGGACTGTGATTGGATGAGTTCAGTTCTCCTCCAGTGAAAGTCCCGCCCACTTCTATAGTTAGATTGATCTGCATCCAGAACCAGGACTGGAACACAGAACAGAACCAGGACTGGAACACAGAACAGAACCAGGACTGGAACACAGAACAGAACAGAGTCCACCTGGACAGACCTCAGACCACATCAGTTCAATGACGGAATATTTGACTGAAAAATGACAGAAACTGGTGTAAACCTGTTTATACAGACCATAATAGTCCGTTTATACAGACCATAATAGTCCGTTTATACAGACCATAATAGTCCGTTTATACAGACCATAATAGTCCATTATACAGACCATAATAGTCCTATAACTGTTCAGAATCATATGCGGTGCGTTTACTGTCACTTTGTAAATGTGAGTGTCCATAAACTGATTCAGACGAGCATACAAACTGTGAAATAAACCCAATAATGGACTGAAACGTCTGAACCAGAGTTTATGGATGATCACATTTACGAAGTGACTATTATGGTCTGTATAAGTGGACTATTATGGTCTGTATAAGTGGACTATTATGGTCTGTATAAATGGACTATTATGGTCTGTACAGATCCTTCCTTATCCGTGGACCGGTGCAGACCCTTCAGACCAGACCCTTCAGAACAGAACCTCCCTGTGGTTCTGGTTCCTTATTTCTGTCAAACCAGAGCTGACGGACCCACAGATGAAACCAGATCAGTCCTGCACCGGTCAACACGGACCCCCATGTGGGTCCAAACCTGATCCTCCTCTCTGCTGTTGGTCCTCATCTGTCTGGATCATGTGTCCGTGACCCGCTCCATTAGCGTTTCCATGGCGACCAGCTGTTGGTTTCACTCAGTCCTTTAGCTTCATCACCTTCCATGAACCTGGATCAGAACCAACGCTCGGTCTATGACTGTGAACGTCTGTGTCCGCTGGTTACTGTTCCAGGTACGAGGTTATTATCGTTAACGAAAACTAACAAAATGACCAAAACTAGAACTGAAAAAACATTTTCATCAACTGAAATAAATAAAAACTATTATTAAGAGAAAAGAACCAAAACTAACTGAAACTGTATTGTGTGTTTACAAAAAGAACTAAAACGGAAAAAATTTCCTTCGTCTTCGTTGGATTGATACGAAATCCATTTATTTCCCTCAAGCAATTTTAGCTAGCCTCACCATACAACACTTCATGATCTGTCACTTTTCGTCACTTGTCGTTTAGTCGTCTTCTGGAAACATGGAGACTAAAGAAAGCAGCAGAGTCCTGTCTGGGATTTATTTGAATACGACGACAGAGAAGAACAGAAAAGAGACCACTGAACTACAACTAAACTACAACTGAACTACAACTGAACTACAACTGAACTACAATTAAACTAAAACTAAACTACAACTAAACTAAAACTAAACTACAACTAAGCATTTAGAAAAAAATTAAAACTAATAAAAACTAGTAAACCTGCTCTAAAAACGAATCAAAATGAACTGAATTAGACAAAAAACAGTCCAAACTAAATCAAACTAAACTATAATGAAAAATCTAGAACTATTAGAACCTTGGTCCAGTACCGTATCGCTAACGCTCCACACATCAGTGAACCTGGGTAGATGGAGCGACACGAGAAAGAACCAAACCACGAAACAGACAAAAATGGGATTTGGATTATTTCACAGTGAGTTTGTCCTGAAGGCTGAATGACGACACGCCTTCACACAACGATAAGGGAAGGTTCTGAGTGAATACGACCATTGATCTGGACTAAAGTTCAGGTCAACGTTACAGAAGCACAGTCAGATTCATTCACCACCAACCAAAACACCTACAGTTCTATGCTGTTAGCCGTCGTCTCTATGAACCGTGTCAACGTTAGGAAACAGTGATGATGCGGTTTGTGGGCGGGGCCTAACTGGTGGCAGACAGTGACTGTTGTGGTGTTGACAGAACATGGAAGCGTGATAATCTGATTTTTGTGCAGTTTGTTCATCAATAATAAGTTCAGTCTACAGCTGCATGATATTGGAAAAAAAACTGACTGGTACTCCGCTGTAAAAAGTCTATTTCAGGGGGTACTCCACTGTAAAAAGTCTATTTAAATCTATTTCGGGGGGTTCAGGGGGTAAAATTTGATTTGATCTATCTCTCCTTTATGTGAAGCACTTTGTAACATGTTTTAAAAAGTGCTATATAAATAAAGCTTTACTTACTTACTCTGCTGTAAAAAGTCAGTTTCAGGGGGTACTCCGCTGTAAAAAGTTAAAGAAGCCCTGGTCTAATTCATCTGGAGCAGTTTTTATCAGTGTCAGTGTGTGATCCTTGGCTCTGTTTGTCTCAAATTTTGGACCTGAGGAACCACAGATGGAACCAAACAGTGGAACCACAGATGGAACCAAACAGTGGAACCACAGATGGAACCAAACGGTGGAACCACAGATGGAACTACAGATGGAACAAAAGGGTGGAACCAGCCCAGATAAGCGGTTCTGTTTGTGGTGAGGGAACCTTTGCATCGCTGAAGTGCAGTAGAACTGCTGCTGTGAAAAAGGCAGATCATGTTTGTTTTGGATGCAGAACAGCGGACCAGGACCAGGACCAGAGGTGGGTCCACGTTGGAACAGGTCACGGATGATCCTGATCCTGGACCAGAACCAAACAGGCCCATGTCCAGACTGAAGAACTGAGGGACGGTTCTGTTTGTATGTTCTAATGCATTTAGTTCCATCAGTCATGTGACCTGTTCAGCTGAACCGGGACATTCAGAGTTTAGTCCAAAAACAGAAGGACAGATGTGTTCATGTTAGTGTTATTTATTTAGAGTAAACCCAGTGTTTGTGTTCCAACTGGGTTCTGTGTTCTATGAGACGGATGCAGTTCACATGTGTGTCCACTAGAGGTCCACAGAGAACTGAGAACAAGACTGGATCTGACACCAGTTTATCCTCCTCAGACTCAGCTGTGGGTTTTCTGTCCACATTTGTGGACAAGAGTTTCACAACTTTATACCAAAAAAAAAAAGAAAGAAAGAAAACTGTCCACCACAAAGGACATTCCATACAAATTATAAAAACTGCATCTGAAAAAACTGTAGCATCAGGATGTTTCCAATATAAGCACTGATTTAATAAAAAAAAAAAAAAAACTAGTTTTTTGCTGACATTTCCTGGGTCTGAGGAGGATAAAACAGTGATATTTTCTTTTTACTACTACTACTACTACTAATAATAATAATAATAATAATAATAATAATAATAATAATAATAATAACAACAATAATGATAATACATGTAGTACTGATACAAACATGACACTTGTGTTTACAGTTCAACACTATGAGAGCAGATGGTTTTAGATGAGACCAGATTGAACACATTTATACGTGTTGATCTGATGGTAGTAGTAGTAGTACAGTAGTAGTAGCAATAATAGTAGTAGTAATAGTAGTAGTAGTACAGTAGTATTAGTAGTACTAGTGGTAGTTGTAGTAGTAGTACAGTAGTAGGAGTAGTGGTAGTTGTGTTGTTTACTGTGATACTCAATAGTCTGTGTTTTTTCTTCAGTTCTGTGTGACTCTGTAATAAATGTGATTTTTTTTTGTTACTTTTTAAAATAAAATAATCACAAACATGATAGATGTCCATATTTGTCCTTTAATTCAACACAGTCTCAGAAACAACAACCGTCCTTCATTTGACCTCCAAACCAACGTACCGCTACCATCCTACATTTGAACTACACACATCTTTCAGTTCCAGTTGGTTCCATCAGTTCCTGTTGATCCTGGTTCCGTGTCTGTTGTGGGTGTGGCCTACTTGGACTTGGGTCCATTCAGAACCTGGTACGGTGGGATAAGGAACCTCCACGACTCGGTCCAACCCACCAGTGACTTCTTCATCTGATTCTTCAGCATCTGGGGTCGGACCACGAACCTCCAGGACTCCACCCACTCCTCCATCATCTTGTCATTGGGCTCCTCCTCCATCTTGGCCTTCTTTGCCGGGCCGGCCCCTCTTTTGGGGCGGGGCTGGGTTTTGCCCAGTGAGTGGCACCCTGCCCACTTCTTGTTAGCTTGTGCATTTTTGGCCTGGTTCTCCTTCTCAATAGTCGAGTACAAATGCTTCTTCAGCTGGATCTTCTTGGCGATGATCTCACAGGGATCAGCTGATTCTTTAGGACCGCCCACATTTTTGAGCTTTGGGAGAAAGCTCTGCAGGAACTTGGGGGAGGTTTCCCACATTTTGAGGATTCTGGAGTTACTAATGAAGATGATATTCTTGTTGTCACGGACCTTGTTGCGTCTTGACCACATGACCTCGTAGTAACATGGGCTGGCAGATGTCTCCACCCATTTCTGCTCCGTCTTAGGCATAGGGTTGGCCAGTCTGAAGGACCTCCCCCACTTACATCCACATTCATTGCTGATGGGAGATACCAAAGTCTTCTTTCCTCCTGAAACCTGGTTCACATTTTGTCTATGAAGTGGTCCAGATTTCCAGGAAGAACTCCACTGCTTCTCTGGGTATCGTTCCCTAAACATCTGCTCGTTAAAAGATCGACTCATCTTAGTTTGCGCTCTGTGTAGTGAAATGTTCTCCCTCTGAGCTCTGATCTCCATCAGTTCATTGGTCCATTTGTTCTCGTTCACCGGCTCGGTGTGGAAGACGGAGAACCTCCAGGCCTCGCTCCACTGGTAGGGGTTCCATGTAGAGTCAGGACGGTTCTCGGTTTCAGAGAACATCCAGGACTCCTGCCATAGGCCCACTGACCTCCTGGAACCCGTCTGCTCCTGGTGCTCCACTTGTCTGCGTTCAGGTTGTCTGGAAGTCACTCCAGAACTTCTCTGTCCAGGGTTCTTCTCAGGTTCAGATCTGTGCTGGCGCCTGGAGAACCTCCAGGATTCCATCCAGTTCCGTTCTTGTGTGGGCCCATTCCTCTGCGAGTCCGCTGGAGCGAAGTGGTTGGAGGCCGTCGCACGGTCGACTCGGACTGGGCGAGTGCTGAGCCAAGGCTGTTGCCAGGACTGGTCATCCTGACCCAGGGGTCGGCAGGTGTATTTCCACGAGTTTTTCCACTCGTCAGCTTTCATCGTCGCTTCTTTCTCAGACTCCCTGAAAGGATTTGAAGGTTCTGGCCTCATTCTTTGTCGCTCCATCCTCATACGATGTTTCAGCATCTTCCAGGAGTCTCTCCATTCAGATCCAGATGAAACCTTCTCCAGATGTTTCAAACGGAGCAGCATCGTGTGGGTGATTTCCCGTTTAGGACGAAAGACGACTTCATGTCTCAGTTTGGTAAAGTCAGGGCTTGTGTCCGCTGATGCTGAATAATTCACCTTTGGTTTCTCTTCAACCATCACAGGAGCGTCAGTCTTTGGGGGTGGAGCTTTTAGTACTTTCTCTAGTTCTTCAGAGGGTTTTGAACTGGTTTTGTTCACCTGCCATGAATTGCTCCACTCCGATGATCCCTTGAATTCATCGTTAAACTCCAAATCCATAATTCTGGGCTTACGCTCACAAGGCACAACAACCAACTTGTCCTGTGGTTTGCGGTTGCTACTGGTTTCCTTCATGGAGGCGTCAGATTTGTTGTGGTCTCCAGACACCATGGTAGTGGCCCTCCATGAGCCGGCCCACTGTGGAGCTTTGAATTTCTGACCTTGTGGCGACCTGGTGTTACCACAGCCGTAGTGGTTACCAAGTTTCCAACATTCATCCCACTCAGAGCTCATCATTTCACAACTGTCCTGCGTGTTAGCCTTAGCATCATGATGCAGAACGGTAGACGGATGCTCCTGGTTTGACGACTTGGTGGACTGCCATGAATCCCTCCACTCTGAAGAGCACAGTGCTTCATTGTGTTGTTGCGTTTCAACCAGTGAAGCGAAGAATCCCTTCTGACCGTGAGCAGAACCTTGGTCCTTGTTGTCTTTCTCAGGGTTCTTCCAGGACATCTTCCACTCCTCGTTGCACAGATTCAGGTCCAGCTCTTGTGATTCCACCATCCTGTGGCCTGGTTTGTTCCACAGATGGAGGCTTTGAGGATCCATTTTGCTCGGACCGTTGGGCCAAGGTTGACCTGCTTCAGAGAAAGGCTGCTTGGTTGCAAACACCCAGCACTGGCCCCAGTTTGTAATGGCTTCAGTGCCCTCTGGTGGTGGTGGCACACACTTGTTGTACTTCCAAGCCTTCCCCCAGACCATTGGAGAAGGCTGGGTCTGGGTGACGGAGGCCAGTAACTGGAGTTTATGTGCACTCTTATCCACCGCCTTCTTGTCCACCTTCTTATCCTTGCCTGAAGTGGGAACGCCTCGGGTTTGGATTCCCGGTCTGGCCGATGGACCTGAACCTAGACCGCGAGACGCAGGAGGGGGGGCTGGGGCGCGGGGCTGGGGACTCTTGGACTTCCAGATGTTGGCTTCATCCATCGGAGGCTCAACGGGTTTGGCTTTGCGTTCGGACCTCTTGTAGTTGGGCTGTCTGGCCAGCAGCCGATTGGCCCAGTCCTGGTTGATCCTGAGGAGACACAAAGGCAGGGGTCACCACAAAAGCAGGGGTCACCACAAAGGCATGGGTTACCACAAAGGCAGGAGTCACCACAAAGACAGGGCTCACCACAAAGGCAGGGGTCACCACAAAGACAGGGCTCACCACAAAGGGAGGGGTCACCACAAAGGCAGGGGTCACCACAAAGATAGCGGTCACCACAAAGACAGGGCTCACCACAAAGACAGGGCTCACCACAAAGGGAGGGGTCACCACAAAGACAGGGGTCACCACAAAGACAGGGGTTACCACAAAGACAGCGGTCACCACAAAGGGAGGGGTCACCACAAAGACAGGGCTCACCACAAAGGGAGGGGTCACCACAAAGGCAGGGGTCACCACAAAGGCAGGGGTCACCACAAAGACAGGGCTCACCACAAAGGGAAGGGTCACCGCAAAGACAGGGATCACCACAAAGACAGGGCTCACCACAAAGGGAGGGGTCACCACAAAGACAGGAGTCACCACAAAGGCAGGGGTCACCATAAAGACAGGGGTCACCACAAAGGCAGGGTTCACCACAAAGACAGCGCTCACCACAAAGACAGGGCTCACCACAAAGACAGGGATCACCACAAAGACAGGGGTCACCACAAAGACAGGGGTTACCACAAAGACAGCAGTCACCACAAAGGCAGGGGTCACCACAAAGACAGGGCTCACCACAAAGGGAGGGGTCACCGCAAAGACAGGGATCACCACAAAGACAGGGCTCACCACAAAGGGAGGGGTCACCACAAAGACAGGAGTCACCACAAAGGCAGGGGTCACCATAAAGACAGGGGTCACCACAAAGACAGGGGTCACCACAAAGGCAGGGTTCACCACAAAGACAGCGCTCACCACAAAGGCAGGGGTCACCAAAAAGGCAGGGGTCACCACAAAGACAGGGGTCACCACAAAGGCAGGGGTCACCACAAAGATAGCGGTCACCACAAAGACAGGGCTCACCACAAAGACAGGGCTCACCACAAAGGGAGGGGTCACCACAAAGACAGGGGTCACCACAAAGACAGGGGTTACCACAAAGACAGCGGTCACCACAAAGGGAGGGGTCACCACAAAGACAGGGCTCACCACAAAGGGAGGGGTCACCACAAAGGCAGGGGTCACCACAAAGACAGGGCTCACCACAAAGGGAGGGGTCACCGCAAAGACAGGGATCACCACAAAGACAGGGCTCACCACAAAGGGAGGGGTCACCACAAAGACAGGAGTCACCACAAAGGCAGGGGTCACCATAAAGACAGGGGTCACCACAAAGGCAGGGTTCACCACAAAGACAGCGCTCACCACAAAGACAGGGCTCACCACAAAGACAGGGATCACCACAAAGACAGGGGTCACCACAAAGACAGGGGTTACCACAAAGACAGCAGTCACCACAAAGGCAGGGGTCACCACAAAGACAGGGCTCACCACAAAGGGAGGGGTCACCGCAAAGACAGGGATCACCACAAAGACAGGGCTCACCACAAAGGGAGGGGTCACCACAAAGACAGGAGTCACCACAAAGGCAGGGGTCACCATAAAGACAGGGGTCACCACAAAGACAGGGGTCACCACAAAGGCAGGGTTCACCACAAAGACAGCGCTCACCACAAAGGCAGGGGTCACCAAAAAGGCAGGGGTCACCACAAAGACAGGGGTCACCACAAAGGCAGGGCTCACCACAAAGACAGGGGTTACCACAAAGGCAGGGGTCACCACAAAGACAGGGGTCAGTACAAATGCAGGGGTCACCACAAAGGCAGGGGTCACCACAAAAGGAGGGGTTACCACAAAGACAGGGGTTACCACAAAGACAGGAGTCACCACAAAGGCAGGGGTCACCACAAAAGGAGGGGTTACCACAAAGGCAGGGGTCACCACAAAGGAAGGGGTCACCACAAAGACAGGGGTTACCACAAAGACAGGAGTCACCACAAAGGCAGGGGTCACCACAAAGACAGGAGTCACCACAAAGGCAGGGGTCACCACAAAGACAGGAGTCACCACAAAAGGAGGGGTCACCACAAAGACAGGGGTCACCACAAAGGCAGGGGTCACCACAAAGACAGGGGTCACCACAAAGGCAGGGGTCAGTGCACGGCGTCCACGTCAACAAAAAAAACACCAACCACAAAACATGAACCACAACAAACGACTTCTGTACGTACGAGGAAACATGAACATAGCCCACAAGGTATATATGTGGTAACAAAGTGTAACAAACCCACTGTAAATACCACAGCAATAGAGGTAACCAGTATAAATATGTCATCTGTGTACAAATACGTCATCTGAGTTCAAATACTTCATCTGAGTTCAAATACTTTATCTGTATTGAAATACTTTATCTGAGTACAAATACTTGATCTGAGTACTACCTTTCGTGCATCTGTTCTTTCTGTTTTCTCTGTTTCCTACACAAATATCTGTACTTTCTTCCATTTTCTTAGTTATATTTACAGTATATTCATGTATTTTCTTAGTTATATTTACAGTATATTCATGTATTTTCTTAGTTATATTCACAGTATATTCATGTATTTTCTTAGTTATATTTACAGTATATTCATGTATTTTCTTAGTTATATTTACAGTGTATTCATGTATTTTTTACATTTATATTTACAGTATATTCATGTATTTTCTTACAGTTATATTTACAGTATATTCATGTATTTTCTTGGTTATATTTACAGTATATTCATGTATTTTCTTACAGTTATATTCACAGTATATTCATGTATTTTCTTACAGTTATATTTACAGTATATTCATGTATTTTCTTACAGTTATATTCACAGTATATTCATGTATTTTCTTACAGTTATATTTACAGTGTATTCACGTATTTTCTTAGTTATATTTACAGTATATTCATGTATTTTCTTACAGTTATATTTACAGTATATTCATGTATTTTCTTACAGTTATATTCACAGTACATTCATGTATTTTCTTACAGTTATATTTACAGTATATTCATGTATTTTCTTAGTTATATTTACAGTATATTCATGTATTTTCTTACAGTTATATTCACAGTACATTCATGTATTTTCTTACAGTTATATTTACAGTATATTCATGTATTTTCTTACAGTTATATTTACAGTATATTCATGTATTTTCTTACAGTTATATTTACAGTGTATTCACGTATTTTCTTAGTTATATTTACAGTATATTCATGTATTTTCTTACAGTTATATTTACAGTATATTCATGTATTTTCTTAGTTATATTTACAGTATATTCATGTATTTTCTTACAGTTATATTTACAGTATATTCATGTATTTTCTTAGTTATATTTACAGTATATTCATGTATTTTCTTAGTTGTATTTACAGTACATTCATGTATTTTCTTACAGTTATATTCACAATATATTCATGTATTTTCTTACAGTTATATTTACAGTATATTCATGTATTTTCTTAGTTATATTTACAGTATATTCATGTATTTTCTTAGTTATATTCACAGTATATTCATGTATTTTCTTAGTTATATTTACAGTATATTCATGTATTTTCTTAGTTATATTTACAGTGTATTCATGTATTTTTTACATTTATATTTACAGTATATTCATGTATTTTCTTACAGTTATATTTACAGTATATTCATGTATTTTCTTGGTTATATTTACAGTATATTCATGTATTTTCTTAGTTATATTCACAGTATATTCATGTATTTTCTTAGTTATATTTACAGTATATTCATGTATTTTCTTAGTTATATTTACAGTGTATTCATGTATTTTTTACATTTATATTTACAGTATATTCATGTATTTTCTTACAGTTATATTTACAGTATATTCATGTATTTTCTTACAGTTATATTTACAGTGTATTCATGTATTTTCTTACAGTTATATTTACAGTGTATTCATGTATTTTCTTACAGTTATATTTACAGTATATTCATGTATTTTCTTACAGTTATATTTCCAGTGTATTCATGTATTTTCTTAGTTATATTTACAGTATATTCATGTATTTTCTTACAGTTATATTTACAGTATATTCATGTATTTTCTTACAGTTATATTTACAGTATATTCATGTATTTTCTTAGTTATATTTACAGTATATTCATGTATTTTCATACAGTTATATTCACAGTACATTCATGTATTTTCTTACAGTTATATTCACAGTATATTCATGTATTTTCTTACAGTTATATTTACAGTATATTCATGTATTTTCTTACAGTTATATTTACAGTGTATTCACGTATTTTCTTAGTTATATTTACAGTATATTCATGTATTTTCTTACAGTTATATTTACAGTATATTCATGTATTTTCTTAGTTATATTTACAGTATATTCATGTATTTTCTTACAGTGATATTTACAGTATATTCATGTATTTTCTTAGTTATATTTACAGTATATTCATGTATTTTCTTACAGTTATATTTCCAGTGTATTCATGTATTTTCTTAGTTATATTTACAGTATATTCATGTATTTTCTTACAGTTATATTTACAGTATATTCATGTATTTTCTTAGTTATATTTACAGTATATTCATGTATTTTCTTACAGTTATATTTACAGTATATTCATGTATTTTCTTAGTTATATTTACAGTATATTCATGTATTTTCTTACAGTTATATTTCCAGTGTATTCATGTATTTTCTTACAGTTATATTTACAGTATATTCATGTATTTTCTTACAGTTATATTTACAGTATATTCATATATTTTCTTAGTTATATTTACAGTATATTCATGTGTTTTCTTACAGTTATATTCACAATATATTCATGTATTTTCTTACAGTTATATTCACAATATATTCATGTATTTTCTTAGTTATATTTACAGTATATTCATGTGTTTTCTTACAGTTATATTCACAATATATTCATGTATTTTCTTACAGTTATATTCACAATATATTCATGTATTTTCTTACAGTTATATTTACAGTATATTCATGTATTTTCTTAGTTATATTTACAGTACATTCATGTATTTTCTTACAGTTATATTCACAATATATTCATGTATTTTCTTACAGTTATATTTACAGTATATTCATGTATTTTCTTAGTTATATTTACAGTATATTCATGTATTTTCTTACAGTTATATTTACAGTATATTCATGTATTTTCTTACAGTTATATTTACAGTATATTCATGTATTTTCTTAGTTATATTTACAGTATATTCATGTGTTTTCTTACAGTTATATTCACAATATATTCATGTATTTTCTTACAGTTATATTCACAATATATTCATGTATTTTCTTAGTTATATTTACAGTATATTCATGTGTTTTCTTACAGTTATATTCACAATATATTCATGTATTTTCTTACAGTTATATTCACAATATATTCATGTATTTTCTTACAGTTATATTTACAGTATATTCATGTATTTTCTTAGTTATATTTACAGTACATTCATGTATTTTCTTACAGTTATATTTACAGTATATTCATGTATTTTCTTACAGTTATATTCACAATATATTCATGTATTTTCTTAGTTATATTTACAGTATATTCATGTGTTTTCTTACAGTTATATTCACAATATATTCATGTATTTTCTTACAGTTATATTCACAATATATTCATGTATTTTCTTACAGTTATATTTACAGTATATTCATGTATTTTGTTAGTTATATTTACAGTACATTCATGTATTTTCTTACAGTTATATTCACAATATATTCATGTATTTTCTTACAGTTATATTTACAGTACATTCATGTATTTTCTTAGTTGTATTTACAGTGTATTCATGTATTTTCTTACAGTTACATTTACAGTATATTCATGTATTTTCTTAGTTGTATTTACAGTATATTCATGTATTTTCTTACAGTTATATTCACAGTATATTCATGTATTTTCTTACAGTTATATTCACAGTATATTCATGTATTTTCTTACAGTTACATTTACAGTGTATTCATGTATTTTCTTAGTTATATTTACAGTATATTCATGTATTTTCTTACAGTTATATTCACAGTATATTCATGTATTTTCTTACAGTTATATTTACAGTACATTCATGTATTTTCTTAGTTGTATTTACAGTGTATTCATGTATTTTCTTACAGTTATATTCACAGTATATTCATGTATTTTCTTACAGTTATATTCACAGTATATTCATGTATTTTCTTACAGTTACATTTACAGTGTATTCATGTATTTTCTTAGTTATATTTACAGTATATTCATGTATTTTCACATTAAAGTATATTCATGTAGAGTCTCTGAACGTCCAAATGTTTTACTTATTTTGCAAGTTTTTTATTCATTTTGTTCATCTTCATTCATTTTATTTATCGTTTTATTTGTTTTGTTGCCTCTTTTATTGTTTTTTCTTCAGTTTGTGGCTTATTTTGTCCATGTAACTCATTGTTTTGTTGATTTAATATTAATTTTTGTTCATTTTATTGATCGCTTTGGCTGTTTTTGTTAATTTCGTTGCTTATTTCATACTTTCAAACTTAATTTTAGCCAATTTTTTGGCTTTTTTAAGTTATTTATTATTTTGTACATTCATTTATTTTATTTCTTATTGATCATAAACCCAGTGTGTCCATCCACTGTCATTGATCCAAATCCATGGGTTTTACTGGTGAATCAATGTTGGAGAAGATGACGGTGTTTCCACGGTAACTACAGAGCCTCTGAACGTCCACATATGGTCATATCTGATGACCATGAAAAGATGAAGAACTGTATTTGACACCAGTTATTGACATGGATGAACAGGATTAGTGGACCGACAGGAATGAAACAGTTCAGATCAGGAGATGGTTCTGGTTCAAGGGTTCTCAACCTTGTCTGAGCCACGCCCACTAATGGCATCATGAGCCCCCCCCCCCCCCCCCAGTGCGGGACTGGAGAGGGGGCGGGGCTACGTAATTCTAAAAGTAATGTGACAGATGTGTACGTGGAGGACGTGGTGGTTTATAACAGTAGATACAGCCCCCCCCCCACCTTAGCATAGATGACCTACTGTCTGCTGGGGGGGGATGAGAGAATGTGCTGGAAGACATTGGGGTGGGCTGCCAAGTGCTTTATACTGTTGTGATGTACAACAGCCCCCCCCCCCCAGACCCTGTGGTTTCAGTGTTTGTGGTTCATGTGAGCTCCAGTTCTTTCAGTTCACAGGCTGAGTGAGTTCTTCTTCGTTGGTAAAGGGTCGAGTTTCAGCTCAGTCCATCTGGTCCAGAACATCCTGTGTGTGTGTGTGTGTGTGTGTGTGTGTGTGTGTGTGTGTGTGTGTGTGTGTGTGTGTGTGTGTGTGTGTGTGTGTGTAAATACAGTCAGGTAGGCGGGTATGTGCAGTATGTGTGAAGTATGTGCAGTGTGTGGGTCATGTGACCGTCCACATGGACTGAACAAACCACTGCATTTAGAACTGGGACCACATTTAGTCTGAGTCTAAACGGTCCAACAGCGCACACATTAAAGGACATTAAAGGTGTGTGTGTGGTTCGACCGCTGAAACAAACCCAGCCTCCCACTCAGAGTTCGTAAATATCTGCGAACAGCGACTTTTCCACCAAAGTCAGATTATGATGATGTTTGAAAAATGACTGAAGCAAACAAATGTTTAGGCTTTAAACACTGTTTATACTGCAACTAAAGGCAACTCCAAACTAAAGGCAACTCCAAACTAAAGGCAACTCCAAACTAAAGGCAACTCCAAACTAAAGGCAACTCCAAACTAATGCTCAGTTGTTTAGTTTTAGATTCAGTTGATTATGTTTAGTGGACAGAGTTCAACTGTAGTTCCATTTACAGACGTTTTTGAGGAAACACCATCTAAACGGGTGGAGGGGTGGACATTTGGACGAGCAGACAGTTGGACAGTGGACAGTTGGACAGTGGACAGTTGGACAGTGGACAGTGGACAGTTGGACAGTGGACAGTTGGACAGTGGACAGTGGACAGTTGGACAGTGGACAGTGGACAGTTGGACAGTTGGACAGTGGACAGTGGACAGGTGGACAGTGGACAGTTGGACAGTGGACAGTGGACAGTGGACAGTTGGACAGTGGACAGTGGACAGTGGACAGTTGGACAGTGGACAGTTGGACAGTGGACAGTGGACAGTTGGACAGTGGACAGGTGGACAGTGGACAGTGGACAGTTGGACAGTGGACAGTTGGACAGTGGACAGTGGACAGTTGGACAGTGGACAGTTGGACAGTGGACAGTTGGACAGTGGACAGTGGACAGTTGGACAGTGGACAGGTGGACAGTGGACAGTGGACAGTTGGACAGTGGACAGTTGGACAGTGGACAGTGGACAGTTGGACAGTGGACAGGTGGACAGTGGACAGTTGGACAGTGGACAGTTGGAGGGCCGTCTCCTCTGGCTGTGAACATGCTCAGCTGTCCCAGTGCTGAATATCTGAGGTCATGTGTCACAGATTAACGCTCTTTCATTTACAGCTGTTGAACCACACTAATCCACTGAAAAACTGTTAGAACAACCATGACACAAAGCTGTCAGCAGATCATATTCACTTACAAACAGTTTATATTCAGCTGAATCTGATGAATAATAATAATAATAATAATAATAATAATAATAACAGTAGTAGTAGTAATAATAATAATAATAATAATAATAATAATAATAATAACAGTAGTAGTAGTAATAATAATAATAATAATAATAATAATAATAATAACAGTAGTAGTAGTAATAATAATAATAATAATAATAATAATAATAATCATAATAATAATAACAGTAGTAGTAGTAATAATAATAATAATAATAATAATAATAATAATAATAACAGTAGTAGTAGTAATAATAATAATAATAATAATAATAATAATAATAATAATAATAATCATAATAATAATAATAATAATAATAACAGTAGTAGTAATAATAATAATAATCATAATCATAATCATAATAATAATAATAATAACAGTAGTAGTAATAATAATAATAATAATAATAATAATAATAATAATAATAGTTCTTCAGTTCACTCCATAACACTTTTTTCTTACTTTGTAAAAAATAAAAGCAGATATTTCTTTTATACACTGAGTTAAAATAAGTTTGATGTTTTTAATATATTTGTAAATATCTTATTAAAAGTCAGATGTTATTAAATACAGAAATAATTTAAAAATGACTGAACAGGATGAAGTTTCTTGGAAAAAAAAAAGAATAAATTATTACTAATTTGGTAAAATTATAAAAGAAAATCTCACTAAATGTTAACAGCACTTTAAGAGTGTATATATATATATATATATATATATATATATATATATATATATATATACATATATATATATATATATATATTCTTATTTTCTGTAACACTTCATGTAGTTGTTTCTGTTTATGACTTAATTTTTTTATATCTTTAAATCTACTCAATAATGTATAATCTAATTTTTTACTGTTAGGCTTTAGTTGAACTGAATTGTTGGTTTTTATTTTCTCTGTTTCTTGTTTTTTCTCTGTTTGGTTGTAAAGTTCGACCTTATTTGAATGTGTTCAGACTTCATTAAATAAAGGTGGAATTAGTGACCTGTTAATGTGGAACCCTAAAAGTGGACTGGGTGGGTTCTAAAAGTGGACTGGGTGGGTTCTAAAAGTGGACTGGGTGGGTTCTAAAAGTGGACTGGGTGGGTTCTAAAAGTGGACTGGGTGGGTTCTTACGCAGGCAGGGCGCTCTGGGCCACTCGCTCCTCCTCCATCCTCATCTTCTGCTCGTACTCCCTCTCTCGGATCTCCCACACGTTCTTCATGATGGAGGCGTCACAGCCCACCACCTCCACACCCTTATCTGACGACATGTTCACGACGAGGAACACTCCTGCACACACACAGCAGAATGTCAGAGACGCTCCAGGTCCAGGTCCAGGTACGGGTCCAGGTCCAGGTCCAGGTACGGGTCCAGGTCCAGGTAAGGGTCAGGGTCCCACTCCTGCACATACACTAGCACAACGTTAGAGACGGATGGAGACGAGGGTCCAGGTCCAGGTCTGGGTCTTGGTCCAGGTCCAGGTCCGGGTCTGGGTCCTGGTCCAGGTCCAGGTCCAGGTTCAGGTCTGGGTCGAGGTCCAGGTCCGGGTCCAGATCCAGGTCTAGATCTGTGTCCAGACAGTGGGTTTTGGTTTTACCTTGGCGGTGCTGGTTCTGGTTCCTGTGGTTCCTGTGGTTTCTGTTTGGAGGCTGTGCAGACGTGCTTTTATACCATGCCCCCCCCCCCCCCCCCCCCACCCACTAAAAATATGACACCACCAGCGGCAGTAAAATCTGCCTCCTCACACATGAGTCCAGAGCTGAACATAGAAGAACCTGAACTGGCATCAGAGCAGGAGGAGGAACTGATCTGAGGAGGCCTTTAGAAGCACAGGACCAGGACGGGTTCTGCACATTTAAGGGTCTATAAAGGGTTCTGCACATTTAAGGGTCTGTAAAGGGTTCTGCACATTTAAGGGTCTGTAAAGGGTTCTGCACATTTAAGGGTCTGTAAAGGGTTCTGCACATTTAAGGGTCTATAAAGGGTTCTGTACATTTAAGGGTCTATAAAGGGTTCTGTACATTTAAGGGTCTATAAAGGGTTCTGCACATTTAAGGGTCTGTAAAGGGTTCTGCACATTTAAGGGTCTGTAAAGGGTTCTGCACATTTAAGGGTCTGTAAAGGGTTCTGCACATTTAAGGGTCTGTAAAGGGTTCTGCACATTTAAGGGTCTGTAAAGGGTTCTGCACATTTAAGGGTCTGTAAAGGGTTCTGCACATTTAAGGGTCTATAAAGGGTTCTGTACATTTAAGGGTCTATAAAGGGTTCTGTACATTTAAGGGTCTGTAAAGGGTTATGTACATTTAAGGGTCTATAAAGGGTTATGTACATTTAAGGGTCTATAAAGGGTTCTGCACATTTAAGGGTCTATAAAGGGGTTCTGCACATTTAAGGGTCTGTAAAGGGTTCTGCACATTTAAGGGTCTGTAAAGGGTTCTGCACATTTAAGGGTCTATAAAGGGTTCTGCACATTTAAGGGTCTATAAAGGGTTCTGTACATTTAAGGGTCTGTAAAGGGTTATGTACATTTAAGGGTCTGTAAAGGGTTATGTACATTTAAGGGTCTATAAAGGGTTCTGCACATTTAAGGGTCTATAAAGGGTTCTGCACATTTAAGGGTCTATAAAGGGTTCTGTACATTTAAGGGTCTATAAAGGGTTCTGCACATTTAAGTGTCTTTACAGGGTTCCGCACATTTAAGGGTCTGTAAAGGGTTCCCCACATTTAAGGGTCTTTACAGGGTTCTGCACATTTAAGGGTCTTTACGGGGTTCCGCACATTTAACGGTCTATAAAGGGTTCCCCACATTTAAGGGTCTTTACAGGGTTCCGCACATTTAAGGGTCTAGAAAGGGTTCCACACATTTAAGGGTTTTTACAGGGTTCCACACATTTAAGGGTCTTTACAGGGTCCCACACATTTAAGGGTCTATAAAGGGTTCTGTACATTTAAGGGTCTTTACAGGGTTCTGCACATTTAAGTGTCTTTACAGGGTTCTGCACATTTAAGGGTCTGTAAAGGGTTCCCCACATTTAAGGGTCTTTACAGGGTTCTGCACATTTAAGGGTCTTTACAGGGTTCCACACATTTAAGGGTCTATAAAGGGTTCCACACATTTAAGGGTCTTTACAGGGTTCCGCACATTTAAGGGTCTTTACAGGGTTCCGCACATTTAAGGGTCTATAAAGGGTTCCCCACATTTAAGGGTCTTTACAGGGTTCCCCACATTTAAGGGTCTTTACAGGGTTCCGCACATTTAAGGGTCTATAAAGGGTTCCCCACATTTAAGGGTCTTTACAGGGTTCCACACATTTAAGGGTCTTTACAGGGTTCCACACATTTAAGGGTCTATAAAGGGTTCCCCACATTTAAGGGTCTTTACAGGGTTCCACACATTTAAGGGTCTTTACAGGGTTTCGCACATTTAAGGGTCTATAAAGGGTTCCCCACATTTAAGGGTCTTTACAGGGTTCCACACATTTAGGGGTCTTTGCAGGGTTCTGCACATTTAAGGGTCTTTCCAGGGTTCCCCACATTAAAGGGTCTTTACAGGGTTCCGCACATTTAAGGGTCTTTACAGGGTTCCGCACATTTAAGGGTCTATAAAGGGTTCCCCACATTTAAGGGTCTTTACAGGGTTCCCCACATTTAAGGGTCTTTACAGGGTTCCACACATTTAAGGGTCTTTACAGGGTTCCACACATTTAAGGGTCTATAAAGGGTTCCCCACATTTAAGGGTCTTTACAGGGTTCCACACATTTAAGGGTCTTTACAGGGTTCCGCACATTTAAGGGTCTTTACAGGGTTCCACACATTTAAGGGTCTTTGCAGGGTTCTGCACATTTAAGGGTCTTTCCAGGGTTCCCCACATTAAAGGGTCTTTGCAGCGTTCCCCACATTAAAGGTGCAGTCTGTGTGAATTCTGTTCTAGTTCTAAAACGTCTCTGACTGTCACAGACATGAATGAGTCCTGTTCATTTCAGTCCTGATCTCACTCAGTCGTGTTCCAGACAGAAGATTCACATTTAAAGCTCAGTGTCAGCCCCTAAATGATGTTTATGATGTCACTGTGTGTTTTGGTCTGAGGCTCCGCCCATCACCTGTCTGCCAATCACAGAGTCAGTCCCTTTGTTCGTCCAGGTTGTCAGTTCCTCTGAGCTGCAGCTGAACATTTATGAGCACAAACATCTGACCTGAAGAAACCCAGAAGGACTAAAGGGATTATGAACAAATAGGACAAAGAGACAAAGAGACAAACAGAACAAGGAGATGAGTTAGAAACAGACGACCGAAAGAGGAGAACAAGTAGAAGAGCGACGCCCACTCTGCCGTAGACTGACCACCGAAAGAACCACTGAGAGCCGGGACCGCCGTCTGCACCTGGTCCCAGACCGGCGGTCTCTGCACCTGGTCCCAGACCGGCGGTCTCTGCACCTGGTCCCAGACCGGTGGTCTCTGCACCTGGTCCCAGACCGGCGGTGTCTTCTCCCAGGGCTGGGCTTCAGTCTCTTCTCCTGGCCCTGGTGAACAGACTGCCGTGTAATCTGAAAGGGGGGGGGGGTACTTAATGGAAGTCAAAGTTAAACTTCGGTTCATTTCCTTCCTGTCTCTGCTGAATGTGTGTGAAGTGTCATCAGTGTTCAGGACGTTTGTCTGTTCTGTATCAGACTGATGCAGAACCCGTCTGCTGAGGACAGTTTTGTATGAAGGTTCTGCTGTGGTGGACAGGGTCAGTGCAAACACTAGTAGTAGACGCTCATGCTGGATCTGTCAACCCCTAGTCTGGTGGTGGGGGGGCGGGGGGGGCGGGGGATACCACACTGTACTGTATTTGAATGTGACTGCAGGACCAGTTTAGGACACAGTCCCACATACGGCACCTTTAAGTGTCTTTACAAGGTTCATTTTGACCCCTCCCCATCCACTAACCACTGTACACAGGACTTGTTTTCCTGGTACATTATGCCCCCCCCCCCCCCACACACACACACACACACACACACACACCAGACCACTTCCTGTAATTACAGGAAGTTGATCTGTTCATGGTTCAGGTGGTGGATGGGGGGGGGTGCATTAGCAAATATTATGGCTGCCAGGGGTTCTATGGAACCCCCAGACCCCCGAGCCAGGGTAAAATCCAGGTACTTGGTCTGAGGTTCATGAGTTTGGTGGGAGGGGGTGGGGTGGGGGGGCTGAACTAAGTCTTCTGACATGGTTTAGGGTCAAAAACATCTAAAATCTCCTATAAAAGGCCCAATAAAAATAAATAAAACCAACTGGATAAAGGACACCCACAGGGAAGAGCAAATACAATCTAAAGAGAAAACAATAAATAATAAAATCATACCCTTACCTTACCTTACCTTACCTTACTTTACCTTACCTTACCTTACTTTACCTTACCTTACCTTACCTTACCTTACCTTACCTTACTTTACCTTACTTTACCTTACTTTACCTTACCTTACCTTACCTTACCTTACTTTACCTTACCTTACCTTACCTTACTTTACCTTACTTTACCTTACCTTACTTTACCTTACCTTACCTTACTTTACCTTACCTTACCTTACCTTACTTTACCTTACCTTACCTTACCTTACTTTACCTTACCTTACCTTACCTTACCTTACCTTACTTTACCTTACCTTACCTTACCTTACTTTACTTTACCTTACCTTACTTTACCTTACCTTACCTTACCTTACTTTACCTTACCTTACCTTACCTTACTTTACCTTACTTTACCTTACCTTACCTTACCTTACTTTACCTTACCTTACCTTACCTTACTTTACCTTACTTTACCTTACCTTACCTTACCTTACCTTACTTTACCTTACCTTACCTTACCTTACCTTACTTTACCTTACCTTACCTTACCTTACCTTACCTTACCTTACCTTACTTTACCTTACCTTACCTTACCTTACTTTACCTTACCTTACCTTACCTTACCTTACTTTACCTTACCTTACCTACTTACCTTACCTTACCTTACCTTACCTTACCTTACTTTACCTTACCTTACCTTACCTTACTTTACCTTACCTTACCTTACCTTACTTTACCTTACCTTACCTTACCTTACCTTACCTTACCTTACCTTACTTTACCTTACCTTACCTTACCTTACTTTACCTTACCTTACCTTACCTTACCTTACTTTACCTTACCTTACCTTACCTTACTTTACCTTACCTTACCTTACCTTACTTTACCTTACCTTACCTTACCTTACCTTACTTTACCTTACCTTACCTTACCTTACCTTACTTTACCTTACCTTACTTTACCTTACCTTACCTTACTTTACCTTACCTTACTTTACCTTACCCCACTGGTATATATTCTACGTGCTTGTGCGTACTGTTCCTCAGTGTTCTCTGTGCTTACAGGTAAAACTGGGGGCTTGGGTTTCTCATAGGTAAGAACCATTGTGGGCTCAGACCCCCCCCCCCCCCCCCCCCAAAAAAAAAAAATACGAAAAAAAAACAAACAAACCACAAAACCAAAAGACAAAGTGCTCTAAATAAAATCACACACATGTAAAATCCCAAATGGACCCCCCCCCCCCCCCTCCAAGTATGCCTAAGCACTATAGGTGTAAGGAGGCTGTAGTGTGCACTTCAAAGCAATATGGACGATGATAAAACCATAAAAATGGAGAAAAGGGGGGGGGGGGGGTGTCTTAGTGTTATCCCCCTTTAAGACCACAGACCTAAAGAGACTGAACAGGATGACCCACATATCCTTATATACACATATACACACACACACACACACACAGGTGATGCTTATGTGCTGCTGTAAACGTAGCGTCAGTTTGTATAAATAGAACTGAACACTCTGTCCAACTGTCCTCTGTCCCAGGACATGACACCCAGGACATGACACCCACACCCACACCCACACCCACACCCACCCAAGCTGATAGCTGCCATAGCATGTGTGCATGTGGGACATGTTACTAAGAAAAGACACAGGATGGACTTACATTCAGATCCACTGCACTGAACACACGATAGACAGAACAGGTTCTAGGTCAGAGCGGTAGAACATGTGGGTCAGATCCAGCGGTGACATGAGGACACATGTTCTGTCCAATAGAGTCTGTGTTTAAACTCTACTACTGAGCTCCAGGTTTAACAGAGGGTCTGCACATACACCCCCCCCCAGGCCACGCCCCTCTCAGCCAGACTGAGTGTCTTAAACCAACCTGTTCAACATGACAGAGTACAGCAGTAAACACAGCCACAGCAAAGGACCATGGGAAATCTGAAATTAAATGAAGGACAGTTGGACTGGACATGGATCTGTACCAGCTACCAAAGAACAAGTGGTCCAGAACTAGGACCAGAACCAGCTGATCCAAAGGGTCAAAAACTAGGACCAGAACCAGCTGACCCAAAGGCTCCAAAACTAGGGCCCAGAACCAGCTGATCCAAAGGCTCCAAAATTAGGACCAGAACCAGCTGATCCAGTGGGTCCAAAACTAGGGCCCAGAACCAGCTGATCCAAAGGCTCCAAAACTAGGACCAGAACCAGCTGATCCAGTGGGTCCAAAACTAGGGACCAGAACCAGCTGATCCAAAGGCTCCAAAACTAGGACCAGAACCAGCTGATCCAGTGGGTCCAAAACTAGGGACCAGAACCAGCTGATCCAAAGGCTCCAAAACTAGGGACCAGAACCAGCTGATCCAAAGGCTCCAAAACTAGGGACCAGAACCAGGGCCCAGAACCAGCTGATCCAAAGGGTCCAAAACTAGGACCAGAACCAGCTGATCCAGTGGGTCCAAAACTAGGGCCCAGAACCAGCTGATCCAAAGGCTCCAAAACTAGGGACCAGAACCAGCTGATCCAGTGGGTCCAAAACTAGGGCCCAGAACCAGCTGATCCAAAGGCTCCAAAACTAGGGACCAGAACCAGCTGATCCAAAGGCTCCAAAACTAGGACCAGAACCAGCTGATCCAGTGGGTCCAAAACTAGGGACCAGAACCAGCTGATCCAAAGGCTCCAAAACTAGGGCCCAGAACCAGCTGATCCAAAGGCTCCAAAACTAGGACCAGAACCAGCTGATCCAAAGGCCCCAAAACTAGGACCAGAACCAGCTGACCCAAAGGCGCCAAAACAAGGGACCAGAACCAGCTGATCCAAAGGGTCCAAAACTAGGGCCCAGAACAAGCTGATCCAAAGGCTCCAAAACTAGGACCAGAACCAGGGCCCAGAACCAGCTGATCCAAAGGGTCCAAAACTAGGGCCCAGAACAAGCTGATCCAAAGGCTCCAAAACTAGGACCAGAACCAGGGCCCAGAACCAGCTGATCCAGTGGGTCCAAAACTAGGACCAGAACCAGCTGATCCAAAGTGCATTTACAGTAGGTCTTTTTTCATCGTCCACCAAGGACAGAACTGTCTGAACCTCCTGGACCGACCACCATGTGGTTCTGTGGTTCTGTGGTCATGGATTCACCTGCTGACAGACTGACTGTAAACTCCAGAATCTGTTTTTTTTAATGGCATGTCGCACATTGATGATGCAATGACACACAGACAGCTCTGACCAATCAGAGTCTGCAGTCTTTACACATTTGTCACATTTTAGTTTCTCTTTACCCATTTTGGAACCTTGGCCGAACAAGTACTAAAAAACTAGTACCGAGTACCAGATTCCAGGTCCGTTTACACAATGGAAACACAAAAAGGCCGAGTTAAGTTGAGCCGGTACCATGGAGCGGAAACGCAGCGTAAAAGTAACTGCAATCTGGTACCTGGTACTGGTGGACCACGAAAAGATTCAGGTGAGTTTGATGGAACAACAGACAACGAACAAGTTAATCAGCAACTCTGAGGAGATGTCGCTATGACGACCAGGTACTGTAAAGTCAGTTGTATCTTGTAAGTGGAAGCGGTCTCAAGCATGCGTCCTGGGGCCCAAATGCGTCCCCCCAAAGGTTCCAGTCCGGCCACCGGGATGAATTTGTAAAGTGTCTAAATTCCACAGTCCAGGCTGTGGAACTCATGTTAGTGTGGGTTCCACATCCAGACCAATCTGATCTACAGTCCAATAATAACAGCAGAAGAACCCACACAGAAGAACCACTGCAGATTTACTACTGGGTTTGATGGAACAAATAATATGACATTATGTCTGTAAATAATGACAACTACAAATATTTGTCTTTGTTTTAGTGCAAAAAATCACATTAAATTCTGAAAATCTTTCCATTTCCAAACTCTCCTGTACCAATAAAATGTGACTAACATGAACAAATGTGCCCAACCTGAAATGTCTGTATTAAATTCAGTCCAGTTTGAACTCTTTTCTTCTGTTCCTCAGTGTTTAGTGTCTTTGGAGATCTGATCCAGAATGCACATGGACTAATGAGAAGTGGAGGAAGAAGACTGAGAAAATTACACTGATTTTTCTAAAGAAATTTCCTTTTTTTTTCAGGTTATTCACATATTTTTTATAAGTATTTTCATAATTTAATGGGGTTTTTTACACTAAAACAAAGACCAAAATTGTCAGTTGTCATTATTTATCAGTTCTTCTGTTCTTATTTGACTGGTTCGGTCCACTGCAGATCAAATCAGACTGAATGTGGAACCTGAAAGAACAGGAGTTTGAGAGCCCTGGTATACTGGAACTGGTCTGGAATAGAAACCTGGTACCGGAGTCCTGTCGATCCCACCGGGGGGAACGGGTCATCATAGTCAGATTTGGACCTTTCCTACATTGGGCCAAATCCATTTGTTCCATCTGTAAATGTGTCGTAAACATCTAGAACCGACTGAGCAGGAGCAGCTGCTGGTGTTTTTCTGTCCAGTCTTGAACTGTGTCAGATATTTACTGACTGAACACAGGACCAGGACAGGAACTTCCATGACCTCCAGGAATCTGGTGCGTCAGGTCTACCGAGAACCGGACGAATGAGGAAGTTTCTTTGGTTCTGGGAAACGGCTGGTGGAGGTGGTTCATCTGTTCACAGGTGGTTTTTCAAGTTCAAGAGTCTGTTTTGTCCCCCAGGGGCAGTTCTCTGTGCAGCTGAACTACATGAAAACAAGGACAAAGAAACACCACAAAACAATCAGCAATTCAACTGAACACCGTCGTTGGCCTCAGACACACCACGCCCAGGGGAACTTTAGCAGTGATTAGAAAGATGTCCCAGTTTTGTCCTTCAAACAATGGTCCAAGCCTGGTGGAGAACCAGACGACCATGGACAGAAGGTCTGAAACCAACAGAGGGAAGAATATACACCACACAGTTCACTGTTCAGACAGACATGTGGCTGCAGTGGTTTAAAGGGGTCAAGTTTTTAAGGGGTTTTTAATATGTTGAGGTTCTTAAGGGGTTAAAGGGTTCCCGTTCACACTGCAGGTAACAGTTTCCCAAATCTGACTTTTTACTTGGTCATATCGGATGTTTTCATGTGACTTCAGTCTGAACGGTCGTGTTGCGTTACATCTCACACTTTTACCTCATTAAAATGCGACAGACGTCACAGTTCTGAGTTGGAGGAGGCGGGACCAGACACATATTACTTCCGTAAACAGAGTGTGATGGATGTGACGTCACTTCAGGATGTAGACTGTTCACACACGAGTCTGACAGCATCGCATTTACATTAGAATGAAAACAACCACCCAAAAAAAATCGCATTCCAACAAAAATCTGAATAGTCTTTTACAGTCTTATAGTCTCAGTCTTTTACAGTCTTGCAGTCTTATAGTCTCAGTCTTTTACAGTCTTATAGTCTTATAGTCTCAGTCTTTTACAGTCTTATAGTCTCAGTCTTTTACAGTCTTATAGTCTCAGTCTTTTACAGTCTTATAGTCTCAGTCTTTTACAGTCTTGCAGTCTTATAGTCTCAGTCTTTTACAGTCTTATAGTCTTATAGTCTCAGTCTTTTACAGTCTTGCAGTCTTATAGTCTCAGTCTTTTACAGTCTTATAGTCTCAGTCTTTTACAGTCTTATAGTCTCAGTCTTTTACAGTCTTGCAGTCTTATAGTCTCAGTCTTTTACAGTCTTATAGTCTCAGTCTTTTACAGTCTTATAGTCTCAGTCTTTTACAGTCTTATAGTCTCAGTCTCACAGTCTTCGGTGTCAGGATATAGTCAATGGTCTGAACTGAACTGGACAAAGGCCTTTAGATCAGCTGATCCTTTTACTTAGAATCTTTTATAAAAACAAAAACACCTGCTGTTCATATTAATGTTCCTAAATATCTGCTCATGAGTGTCCTATTGTTCTAAGGACTGGAACTGGAACTGAAATACAAACATTCATCTGATCTGACAGGTTATTCTTCAGCTGTTGGAAAAATGAGCCCTGCTGGGTTTGTGTTGGCTCCGCCCACTGGGAGGATCTGAGGTGGCCTTCCTCAAATACTCATGGGGTTGAGTTTGACGGGCGTCACACCTTCAACCAACAGCAATGAGCAGGTAAGTCAGTGTGTGTTGGACCGGACATGACTGGGTCCATGTTCTATGGACTCATGTAGGACTGAACTTCACTCAGTGAAGCTCATGGAAAAGAAGATTTAACTCTTTAAACCCTGAGGTGTCATGGCTGACACACCCTGTACATGTACAGTTTAAATGGATGGAACTGTGTCACTGTTTTTTCCACTTGAAAAAATTCCAACAGTTTGTGAAACCTGAGATGTTGCACTTTAAAGGTTTTATTGAGTCATTACGATCATTTCACTCACACCTGCACTAGAAGGAGGAGAAGAAGCCGTTTGAAGGGAATTAGAACATGTTCTAAACTGGAAGTTTTTGCTAGATTTGGAAAGATCTGGAAAAATGGGTAAACAGACTAAGCAATTTTCTAACCTTTTTAAAGTCAAAATAAAATAAAAAAAAAAAAAAGTCCAGGAGGAACATTTTAGGCTAAGGGTTTAAAGGGTTAATCCAACTATTTAAAAAGAACATTTAATCTAACAGGTTTAGGAAGGGTGTGTGGGTGGGACACTGGAGGGTTCAGATTATTGACTCCATGTACTAAACAGAACTCCTTGTTGTTTCTACAGCTGTCTGCGATAAACCACACCATGTACACTATCGCTCTTTTTGGGAAAAAAGCCACACTGAAGGACTTCATCATCAAGAAACTCATAGAAAACCAGAACTTTATCCCACTGTGCAGTGAATGTGTCCTGGCGAAGGTTCTGTGTTCAAGGTGGTCAGCGCTCCGGACTTCTTCGATGGTGACTGTTGGTACCCAGACCAGTACGTCATCGACTGCATGGCGCTCTGCCTTCCTGGACCTCATCTGCTCATACTAGTCATCGACTCCGACAACGCCCGTCAGGACCAGGTTATTCGCCAAATCAACGTACTCCGATCTGCCTTCGGAAACCACGTCACAGAACACCTGGTGGTCACGTTACCGGACATCGAGAGCTACTTGTCACTCAATCACCTGGAGAAACGCTTCAACGTTGTGATTGCCACTACTAACGAAAAACTGTCCGACGAATGCATCACGTGGTGTAAGAACCGAAAGCCCTTTCACTATGACTTCAGGAACTACAGTCAGGAGGTCGTGAAGAGGAGGCGGGAGGTTTTAGTCAAGACAAGGTAGAACCTGAAAGACCTGATGGAAATGTTTTAGTCCTACACGCTGCTTTACGAAGGGCTTCTGCTTCACACTGCAGGTCAGGTGTTCCTTTAAAAGAACTCATTATGTAAGGATAATAAAAGCGAACACAGACCAACAGGCTGAGGTAAATGAGCACAGCAGTGTCGCTAATGCCGCGTTTCCATTACGTGGAACCGGCTCGGCTCGGATACCAGGTCTTATTCCTGGAGACCGTTTCCATTCCAGGATACTACCCACTTTACAGTACCTGGTCGTCATAGTGATGCAGTGCGTTACTTCCATATCGTCTGCTCACAGTTTCTGATAAACTCACTTGTTGCCTGTTGTCTGGTCAAACTTCTGCTGAATGTTTGCGTCTGAACCTCCTGGACAAACCATGGTGTAGTTTTACAGACTGTCATCATGTGGATTCACCTACTGACAGATTTACTGTCAACTACTGCATCTGTTTTTTGTAAAAGGGCGGGTCACAGAGACGACTCTGACCAATCAGGTGGTCTGCAGTGTTACGCATCACCTTTTAGTATCTGGTCCCCAGATCCTGGAACTCGGTGGAGGTGATACCAAAAAAACTAGTACGGGGTACCAGATTCCAGGTCCTTTGTCGTGATGGAAATGCAAAAAGACCGAGTCAAGTCGAGCCGATACCACGTAATGGAAACGCGGCTAATGGACTTGAATATTTTGATACATCAGGTCAGATGTTTCTGATGGACCCAGACTCATGACATGGTCAGGTGGTCACTCACAAACATCGCAGATGACCGCAATCCAAAACATCAACAGCATCACACACACCTTACCTGAAGTTCTACAGGTTACAGCGAACAAACGGAGCATTTTTAGTGTCAACAAGCATAAGGAGCCCCATCTAGCATAGCCACAGTTATGCTAACGACCCATGATGCAGTAACGAAGACTGGACTCATGTTTTCTTACTACTTTGGGCTACACATCTCTGATAAAAGGGAAGCTGAAATGAGCCAACTGTTGGTCCCGGACGGTTTCAGATGTGCATCTAAAATATCTAATTATTTTCATGTCAGTGTCTTCTAAAACAGTCCTTGAGTTTTGTCCCAAAGTCCTCTGTAACAATTTGTTTGGTTTGTTTATGTGCAGCATCATGCCTGGACTCTAAGTAGAACATAGTAACCACAGTGTCCGATAGCGCTGAGGCTTTGTTTAGCTAACACACAAACCACGTAGTTGAAGTTTCTAATGGACTGTAATGTGGTGACTGTTCAGAACCTGTGACGTCCCTCTGGGTGATTGATCGAAAAGTGGTAAGTGTTTGGTATCTGTAAATGTCCTGACATGGATCTGTTATGACTACAGCTATGTGGTAAAGGTCAGAAGGTTTGAGCTCCAGATTCAAGTTGAAAAATGAATTGAATGTGCACAAAATGGCAACAATCAACTATCAAGTGATGAATTTCAAAATGTAGGCATACGATTTAGAGCCGATAAGTCTTAGTCCATGAAGTGACAGAACGTATGTGGTCACATTTTACCAGGGGGTGAAGCCATGGCCCCGCCCACCCGACCACAGACAGAACCAGCTCCTGAACGCCCATGGGTAAGTACGTCAACACAGAAAATATGTTAGTGGTATTAACAAGGACTCTTTGTGTCAGTTTGAGTCCATTTGTGTCCCTTTGAATCCTTTGGTGTCCCTTTGGTGTCCCTTTGTGTTCCTTTGCGTCCCTATGTGTTCTTTTGAGTCAGTTCGTGTCCCATTGAGTCCCTTTTTTTCCCGTTGTGTCCCTTTGTGTTCCTTTATGTTCCTTTGAGTCCCTTTGTGTCCCTTTGTGTCCCTTTATGTTCCTTTGTGTTCCTTTGAGTCCCTTTGTGTCCCTTTGTGTTCCTTTATGTTCCTTTGTGTTCCTTTGTGTTCCTTTGAGTCCCTTTGTGTTCCTTTGTGTTCCTTTATGTTCCTTTATGTTCCTTTGTGTTCCTTTATGTTCCTTTGAGTCCCTTTGTGTTCCTTTGAGTCCCTTTATGTTCCTTTGAGTCCCTTTGTGTTCCTTTGAGTCCCTTTGAGTCCCTTTGTGTTCCTTTGAGTCCCTTTGTGTTCCTTTGCTCATAAAACAGCAGATGCGTCTAAACGTTCCCAACGTTCCTTCACAGGTTTACAGTCTGTCCCTGAGGACATATCGGAGATGTTTCATTCCATGATCTAATCTAAACTCCGATCTATTTCCAGATCAGCGATCCGAGTCTGACAACACCTTCAGCATCATCGTACTGGGTCGAACCGGGACGGGGAAGAGCGCCTCCGCCAACACCATCCTCAACGCCGCGAACTCCGACACGGAGTTCACGCAACATTTCAAGTCCGAGTTCAGCTCTGTTCCTGTTACCACCAAATGTAGCGTCGTGGTGTTGAAGGAGTTTGGAACGTTGGTGAGAGTGGTCGACACTCCGGACTTTTTACACGAAGAACTGCGAGATGAACAGGAGCAGCTGAAGGAGTGCAGGAGTACTGCGGTCCGATGGGGCGTACGTGGTGTTGTTGGTCATCAAACCCAGTCGCTTCACCGAAGGAGACATAGGGATGTTAGAAATCCTGGAAACTAAAACTGGCTCCGGGATCAGGAAGAACACCATCCTCCTGCTGACGTTTGAGAGCAGCTGGAAGAGGACCCCAAAAAATACATCAGCCGTAACGCCAACCTGAAGAAAACTGTACGAACAGTGTGATAAGCGATTTCACGTGTTCGCAACAAGTCGAGAAACACTCAACAGGTCGTAGAGCTCTTTAGGAAAATCCCAAACTATCAGAAAAATTCCCAAAGTTGGCCGAGAAAGGTCAGTGCATTATATGTTGATAGACCGAAGGTTCAGGTCCTACTCAGGACAGGACACATCCAGGTGTGGGACAGGGTGGACCAAGGTTCCACCAAGGCAACCAAGGTTCTAATAAGTTTTGGATTTTTCAGTCTAGTTTAGTTTTATTTGCTTTTGACTTTTTTTTCTCTAATTCAGTTCGTTTTAATTCGTTTTTAGAGCAGGTTTACTAGTTTTTATTAGTTTTCATTTTTTTCTAAATGCTTAGTTTTAGTTGTAGTTCAGTTGTAGTTTAGTTGTAGTTCAGTTGTAGTTCAGTTGTAGTTCAGTTGTAGTTCAGTTGTAGTTCAGTTGTAGTTCAGTGGTCTCTTTTCTCTTCTTCTCTGTGCTCCTATTCAAATCAATCCCAGACAGGACTCTGCTGCTTTAGTCTCCATGTTTCCAGGTAGAGTGGGGACCAGAAGACGACTGGAAACCACAAGTGAACACAAGTGACGGAGCAAAAAGTGTCGTATGGAGACAGCACAGAAAACTGAGAGAGACAAAGAAAATGATTTTTTTTCAATCCGACATTGACAAAGATGAAAACGAAGGGAATTTGATCCATAATTTCTATCCGTTTTAGTTAGTTTTGTAAACACACAATACAGTTTCAGTTAGTTATGGTTTTTCTTTTAATTATACTTTTTATTTATGTCAGCTAATGAAAATGTTTTTACAATTCTAGTTTTTGTTGTTCGTTAGTTTTCGTTAATGATAATAACCTTGGACGCAACACAAGGACAACAACAGGGACGACGGCGCACACACCTGGGATGAGGTCCTGGAAGAGGTCCGGACCAGACACCAGGGGGCGTAAACCCCCCTGGTGTCTGGTCCGTCCTCCTGAGCAGCCAATAAGGCAACAGGAATCAGCTGAAAGTAGTCGAGCAGGTAAACAAACAAACAACTACCCCTGAAACTAGTAAAGCAGGTAAACAAACAACAACTACCCCTGAAACTAGTAAAGCAGGTAAACAAACAAACAACTACCCCCTGAAACTAGTAAAGCAGGTAAACAAACAAACAACTACCCTGTCAGATACATGAATGACCTACAGTGGTTCTGTTTGGAAGACGGTTTTGAACCTTTACCTGGTTTCACACAAAATACGACTGTTTGTACTTAGAACAAACTGAACATAAAGGACTGAAAGAGACACCAGGAAGTACCAGATACACACCTGGTACCCCCTGGGACACCATAGGACCAAATACACTATGTACTTGTACTACAGTGTATAATAAGCAGCTCCTACTGCAGACTTTGACACCCCCAGTGACCCCCCCCCCCCCATCACACCATGTACAACTGTACTGTAAATATGTGTATTATATGTATAATGTATACATGTATCTTACTTTATTTTATATGCTGTGAAAGCACTTTATATATACAGTAAATATGAGGAACATTCTGTAAATGTGAGGTTTTACTTCATTCCAATTATTATTAAATGAA